>NW_026732735.1:0-66910 GCF_028476545.2 Physella acuta | reverse complement strand
CAATATAAATTTTAAACACTCCCTCATACACACACACGCCTACTCAACCTCACCCCCCCCCCCACACACACACATCCCACACACTTCCCAAGCCGCTATAAGCCGTGTTTAAAAGCTTGATTAGAGGATATTCTACGAGGCGGCTTACCCAACTCGGACAAACATCGAACGCTGTCAAAAACTGACATCCGGAAAAAAATGTCCTGATCTTAAACCGGTAAAAATATTAAGCTAACGCAGCATTAACACCGTGTATGACATTCGACAGAAATCTAAAATTATGCTGACTACAGGTATAATACTCAATAGAAAGTTAATTTAAGGCTGACTACAGGTATAATACTCAATAGAAAGTTAATGTAAGGCTGACTACAGGTATAATACTCAATAGAAAGTTAATAGAATGCTGACTACAGGTATAATACTCAATAGAAAGTTAATAGAATGCTGACTACAGGTATAATACTCAATAGAAAGCTAATAGAATGCTGACTATAGGTATAATACTCAATAGAAAGCTAATGTAAGGCTGACTACAGGTATAATACTCAATAGAAAGGTAATAGAATGCTGACTACAGGTATAATACTCAATAGAAAGTTAATAGTATGCTGACTACAGGTATAATACTCAATAGAAAGCTAATAGAATGCTGACTATAGGTAAAATACTCAATAGAAAGCTAATGTAAGGCTGACTACAGGTATAATACTCAATAGAAAGTTAATAGAATGCTGACTACAGGTATAATACTCAATAGAAAGTTAATAGAATGCTGACTATAGGTATAATACTCAATAGAAAGTTAATAGAATGCTGACTATAGGTATAATACTCAATAGAAAGTTAATAGAATGCTGACTACAGGTATAATACTCAATAGAAAGCTAATAGAATGCTGACTATAGGTATAATACTCAATAGAAAGCTAATAGAATGCTGACTATAGGTATAATACTCAATAGAAAGTTAATAGAATGCTGACTACAGGTTTAATACTCAACAGAAAGCCAACGAAATGATTGCTATAGGATACTCAACTGAAAAATAACAGAATGCTTATTATAGTCAGATACACTCAACAAAAAGCCAACTAAATGCTGACTATAGATACGATGCTCATCATGATTATATATATATATATATATATATATATATATATATATATATATATATATATATAGGAAGATAGCACAGACTCAAAGTAGGAAATACGTCAACGAAAGGGAGATAAGTCACCAAAGTCGCTTAAAATGATTGATGACGCCCAGACGATTGATGTGAAAAAAATATGAGATGGGGTTGTGGGCGGCGGGGTTAAAGGTTAAGTTAAGCTTTGTCTGTAGTCTTATATGCAGATTTGACGCGTGTTTTCTAAGACGCGTCTTGCGTGCTGTATTGAGAGCCCAACAATTTTTGGAGACTTTCTTGTGATCGTTATCAAAGCTCGAGATTGATGAAGCTGTTGTGTAAAGAGGAACTCTAACATTGAGGTAATGGTCTTGACAACAAAGACATTTCATTGTGCTTTTTGTTCCTTGCTGAACATAGAGCCTCTATCAAAGTTTTCCGCTCCCCTACGATCTCCTGCTAGTCTTTTCAACTGTTCCAATCTCTTCGGCCTCCTCCAACACGTTATGTCGCCAAGTCTACCTTGGTTGACCCCTGCGTCTTCCTGGGTCGAACCCTGCGTCGCTTGCCTTGGGGGTTCCACTCTAAGACCTGTCTGGCTCTAGAGCAAGATTCCTTCCTAACCGTGATCCCATGATTTGTTCGCCTAGCTTTTGTTTCATGTCCACTCATCTCCAGAGGCATAGCGAGGGGGGGGGCGTGGGGGCGGACCGCAACGGGTGACACCATTTACGGGGTGACACCAAGGCAAAAAAATAGCAAAATATATACAGAAAAACTTGAGGGGGGGGTGGTAATCGAAAGTTTGAGGGGGGGGGGGGGTGCAAATCGAAAATTTGAAAGTTTGTCCCCGGGAAGGGTCGCTATGCCTCTGGGGGGTGACACCATTAAGTGCCGCACCGGGTGACACCCGACCTCGCTACGCCAATGCTCATCTCCCATCATTTTGTGGAACCCTGCCTCGTTCAGGTGCAAATCAGAGCTGAACAATTGTCTAAAAGTGAGGAAAGTATCTTGAGATATTTTTCAAGCTAAAAAAACAATAAATCTAGTTTAAAGTTTTGTAAAACGAGCGATGAAAACGACAAACTAGTTAAGCAAGATGACCAAACGCATCGAATATAATAATATATGCCCATGTACATTCGACGCTCATTAGTACAGCATCATCACCACACTTTCCAAAACCCCACAAAACGCAATTGAATCCCAAAACTTCCTAAAAACCATTCATCCAATTTAACATGATCCTAATCAGCCGAGTTCACTGACCCGACCACACAACCACCCCACACTGAATACCATTTTAACACACTTTCCGAAAGCCGTCTCATTTTTCACTTGAAATATATTTTTCCCCATGAGATATTCTTAAATCGAAGCAAAAGAGCCATAACCCCCACCTCCCCTACCCCACCCCTAACAACACTCACGCACCCTAAAACGGCCTGATTACCATAATTTGCATGAATATTGATGCCCCGGAAAATAAGAAAAACATAGCGAAATAAATTTCCACGACAGTCTTCTCTCCCTTGAGTAATCGGCAGCTAAGGGCCGAACTTTTTTTTTTTTTTTTTTTCACATGCAAATATTGGATCGATTCCTTATTCTTTACTTACAAAACAACTGGTTTTTATTTTTGTTATCAACGAGTTTCTTGGAATCGAATCCGTTAGATCGTGTTGTTGTGAGGATAGGGCACTCTGTGACCCAGGTCCTGTGGGATGATTAGAGGACAATGTCCTATGGTGGCCGTCTGTGTTACTGGGAGGACAGTGTGTGACACTAGACGTGTTGTTTAGAGGACATTGTCCTACCCGTCTATCCGTGTTACTAAGAGGATGATGTCCAACCCGTTTTATCGATGCTACTAAAAGGACATTGTCCTACTCGGTATATTGATGCTATTAAAAGGATATTGTCCTACCCTTTCTACCGTCGCACTAAAGCGGCAGTGTCCTACCTAGAACATCTGTATTACTGATTAGACAGTGTCCTAGGTGGTCTATCAATGTTACTAAGAGGACAATGTCCTACATGATCTATTGATGTTACTAAGAGGACATTGCCCTACCCGGTTTATTAATGTTACTAAGAGGACAATGTCCTTCATGGTCTATTGACGCTACTAAAAGGACATTGTCCTACCCTTTCTATCGTCGTATCACTGATTCGACAGTGTCCTAGCCGGTCTATTAATGTTACTAAGAGGACATTGTCCTACCCGTCTATCAATGTTACTAAGAGGACATTGTCCTACCCTGGCCTCCTGTGTCCGCAAGTTGCGCGTATAAAAAGCTGCGACTGAAGATAAAAGGTGAAGTAGAGTTCACCTGGTAGAGTTCACATAACCCGTCGGGTTGACGATCTATAGTGTGACGGCGCTAAAGATTTCTAACCAGTAAGTTTCGAGTTCGGTTCCCATGTGCTCTGTACGTAGAGAATCATTAGCTTCCCTCCCCTCCCCCCAGTCCTGACCAGTATCCGATTTAATTAAGAAGGGATGAAGTAAGGTCGGCTTTGAAAAGTGCTGGCCACACAACCCTCTCATTAGCCTTGGTCGGAGGGTGGGGGTGGGGGGGGGGAGCGGGGGAGACAAACTCTACCTCACTCGAGTTTACGACTTTATGGCGTCCCTGTTTTTCACCCAGTATTGATGGGTATCGGGCCCAAGTTAGATATAATATAGCTGACCACACTAAACCTCCCCATGCCGAGGTCATAGAAACATGTGAACTCTACTTCACCTGCCCTGAATTACGTATGCTCGTATTAAGCCGAAATGTCGATGCTAGTTACATAGACTCAGAGTTTCTTCCAGGCATCTCCCCCCCCCCCCCCGAAAATACAAAGTGCCCCCCCCCCCGGAGAAAAAAGTCTGAAAGAAACAATGCATAGACTAAGGTTCCAGAATAGCATGCCCGTGGTGGAAAAATGAACAAAAGATTACAGGAACACGAGAAAACAAGTTGGAGCTAAAATTAACAGGACCAAATGACTTCAGTTGACCTTCTTGACAGCCGTGGAGATAATTTCTTTATCATTTCTCACAATGGTTTTTTTTTCTTCCAGGTCATTATCGGAATTCTCTTTTTTCCTTGATTTGTATTTCCTTGTGACCTTGAACACTTTATCAATGTTATTTGTTTTTTTAAACTAGAATTCAAGTTTTTTTTTTTTATCCTTCCTTCCTGCTAGCCTTGAAAGTAAATTTTTAAACACTAAACTCACATAATTTCAAGTGTATTTTCACACATTACATACTGTGTTTTTCACATGATTTGAAATTGCTTTTTTTTCCCCACATAATTAGAAATTACTTGTATCACATAGGCCCCTACTGTATTTTTCACACGATTTGAAATTACTTTTTTACACCACATAGTGTGTTTTTCACATAATTTGACATTATTTTTTCACATCACATAGAGTGTTTTCTCATCATTTAAAATGGATTTTTTTTACAGAGTGCTTTTCAGTGTTTCAAAAGGAGATCATCAACAATATAAACATAAATCCTGAAGTGAAATCTCCTCTTTGTACCCGACAGTCCATACACCATAAGTATTAAAATACATTATTCCGAAACCGAAAGAAATAAATAAAATGAAGAAATGTATTTGTATGCTGGAGTAGTTGATAAGATCCTATTTGAGTACAAACCACTAGTTATATTTTGTAGTTCTTTGATAAAATTGTTCCTAAAGCTTCATTTAAATTGTTATATTTTTACTTAGATGACAAAAACTATCAAACGAAATGACTGTTTTTCTTTCCTATGGAAATCCTGTCTACATCAGACCAAACGACCTATAACTGCCCCGTGGACCAGAGTTTCTTCCAGGCATCTCTTCGGGGGGGGGGGGCGAAAAAAGTCTACCCCCCCCCCCCCCCCCCCCACACCGAACGAAATGAAATTTATATAATTTATATAGAAAATATATACTTTTAACAGTGTCCGCCCCCCCCCCCCCCCCAAGAAAGTCTACCGCCCCCCCCCCCCCCCCCCCGAAAATTTCAAGTGCCCCCCCCCCCCCGGAGAAAAAAGTGGAAGAAACACTGCCGTGGACAGTAGGTTTATGGGGCAGTTAGAGGTCATTTGGTCTGATTCGGACCTACTGCCTACATCAGACGAAATGACCTGCCCCATGAACCTACTGCCCCATAAAATCGTCTGACTAAAGTACTTTACATTATTCCCTCTCTCCACTACATCAAGGGTTCTGTAAACATTTTAACCACACAAACGGGAAACCAAATTCAGTCAAGGCCAGCAACAAAAGTCCCCCGGTCAAGCTTTCACTAGACCGTAATACATCACTTCAAGGCGTAAATTTCACATCAACTTTCGCGGAATCACAAGATTGTTGACAAAATAAACAGTGTTGTTTTTCAAAGGAGAGGATCAATAATAAAATGTATGTTTAATTCAACCCCGTGATGAAACGGCCACAAAATATATGTTTTTCTTCACTACAATGGCGAAGCGGCCACAAAAATATATGTTTTTCTTCATCCCAGTTGGTGAAGCTCCATATAGTCCATCTAATTTTTTTTGGCACCGGTTTTTATAGGAGCGTGCCAGACTACCCATATGGCCCGTCTGAGTTGAGAGCGTGAGTATGATTAACCCTGCTACGATGTTAAGTACTGTCTTTGGCTAAGTTGAAATGTTGGTTGGACTTTGGTCAGGACCGATGTTTGGAAAATTGAAGGTTGAAGTTAAGGTTAGGGTTGATACTGTATGTGTTATTTGTGTTCCAGTTTAAAAGACCGGAGAGGACGTGGTCGAGAGGAAGAGCCCATGGTTAAGTCAAAACGTCTCGAAATCGGATCGCTGTAAGGTGAGGCTCGTGATTGGAAATTGAAGGTTGAAGTTAAGGTTAAGGGCGATATTGAATGTGTTATTTGTATTCCAGTTTAAAAGACCGGGGGGACGGTGTGGTCGAGAGGAAGAGCTCATGGTTCAAATCCAAAAGTCCCAAGTTTGGATTGCGGTAACACTAGGCTCTCTGATGGGAAATTGAATGTTGAAGTTAAGGTTAGGGTTGATATTGAATGTGTTATTTGTGTTCCAGTTTAAAAGACCGGAGGGGACGTTGTGGTCGAGAGGAAGAGCTCACGGTTAACTCCATAAGTCCCGAGTTCGGATCGCTGTAAGGTCAGGCTCGTTGATTGGAAATTGAGAATTGAAGTCAGGGTTAATGGCGATATTGAGTGTGTTATGTGTGTTCCTGTTTGAAAGACTTGCGGGAACGTTGTGGTCGAGAGGAAAGAGCTCATGGTAAACTCCAAAAGTCCCGAGTTCGGATCGCTTTGAGGCTCGTACGATAAAAACAGTAACCCTTCCAGGAGAGAAAACTCTAGACAACTTCTGGCGTCCAGCTATGGCTGTAGCAAATCCATAAAGAAAAGCAGGTGAATTATGAGTCAACGGTCCATATGGCGCATAACGTGTTGCCACGTAACACTCACGTTATGTTGGAGGAGATCCTCTTCAATATATTACATTTAAGAACAAAAAGAAGAAGAAAAAAAGATCTATTTCTTGAGATGTGTTATAGAAAAATTTAAACTGGTATTAGAAAAAAATAATCTAGCACCGGAAAATTATTATTACAAAAATAAGAGAAAACATATTCATAATGAAAAAAAATGAGATGACATAAAAGTCGCCAAAAACACAGAAAGCTACCAAAAAATTAATGATATTTGAATGTTTATGTAAAGAAGAACGAGCCTTTAAAATCCATCTGTTACCCAAATGTTATTCTTTATTTCCTGTTTGTTTTATCAAATTTCATTATGCTAAAATTTAGTTGAGTTTTGTTTTTAAATAAATTAATTTATTTGTTGTTTTGATAAATCAGTACATCTAACTAAACAAACAAACACCGATGAAAACAATATGCAGATATCCGAGATTATTTTTGAGATCGAATGCGCAAACAGTGTTGATAAAATGGCTGCCAGAACAGGAAATATCCGTAACCACTTTCGCTTTACTTTATGGCAAGCGAGAATTATTACTTTCTCGTACACAGAGTATAGAGAATAAAGATCACGAGGTATTTCTTTTCTACACTGGCAGTCTAACGAAATGTATTAAATCGTGTTTTTGAATTGAAAGATAAAATCAAGTTGTTCTTGTAAGTGCAAACGATATAAGACCTTTTGATATACTTTAACGACACAGAATGGTTGGAGGGAGCAGAGTTTCTGCCATGCTTCACTCCAACCCCCCTCCCAGAAGAAAGTCTACCGCCACCCCCGCCCCCCCCCCCCCCCCCCCCCCGAACAAAATGGAATTTATGTAGGAAATATATATTACTTTTAACAGTGTCCCCCTCCCAAGAAAAATTTTGTCCGCCCCTTCACTAAAAATTTCAGGTGCCCCCCCCCCCCCCCGGAGAAAAAAAAATCTAGAAGAAACACTGGGCGAGAGTATCATACATAAGCTTAACCTGAAGCTTCTGGGAAAATGAACGAATAGAAAATATTATTTTAGTGCTTATTAATGTCCTTACTCATTTCGGCTTTTTAATTCTATGGGGGTCGCGGGTCACTTTCTTTTTATAAAAGGGGGTCGCCACTCGAAAAAGGTTGGGAACCACTGGTATAGAGGAAGTATTGTAATCGCGCACAAAAATCACATGAAATTTTGACAGTTTTCATCGTTTTACACCTCAGTAATTCATCGTATACGGAGTATAGGGGACTTATTTTAATCGGTGAAAAATAATAAATGCAGATTTGTGGAAATTTCAGCGTTCTATCGGTCTTTGCAATTCTATATGTATGTCTGTATGTGTGTGTCTGTAAACACGATAACTTGAGTACCGTTACAGCTAGGTTGATGAAAGTTCATATGTATACAAGTATTATATCAAATTTATAGTTCTGTATCAACTATTCAGCGATTTCCGGTAACAGGAATTGGAACTTATTCTACTTTTGTTTTTTCCAAAAGCCTATAACTTGACTACTATTTCAGCTAGATAAACGAAATTTCACAAATAAGTAAAAGATCTAATTTTCTGCCTTCTGTCAAATTAACCGGAAGTTGTAATTTATGCTATTTCCGATTTCTCAAAAAAACGCATGTGAATCACTAACAATATTCCGCACCATTATGCAAAGATTTTTTAGCGTTCACTTGGTGCGCAATTATTTTTTGTTCTACGAGATTCTTTTCGAGTTTAAAAATCTTTAGGTAACTAAAAATGGATTTAAAAATCAGGTCTATATCCTAAGTTGCCATCCCCCGTAGTGTTCTATAAGAATATTCAAGAAAGTTTAGGAGAGATCACTCCCGGTTTATTTTTTTTATTTTTGTTAAAGAAATGTATGTAGTAAAAAGGCATTAGGGTTGTATTCAAGTGACCCGGGGGGGTGTAAGCAATATAATCTGAAAATGCTATGTCATAGAGACCAGTTCTTCGGTAGTTGCTTAATCATAGATAAAGAGAGATGACTGTCCTGAAGTTACCATGTCCTTTATCGGTGTGATTGGGGGGGGGTGTCTATTATCCAACGACCGTCCTGAAATCACAATGTCCTTATGAGGTGGGTGTTTTAATGAACAACGGGGTTCTAACAGCCAACGACTGTACTGAAGTTACCATGTCCTTTATCGGTGTGATGGGGGGGGGGGTCTATTATCCAACGACCGTCCTGAAATCACAATGTCCTTATGAGGTGGGTGTTTTAATGAACAACGAGGGGGTGGGGGGTCTAACAGCCTACGAGGGGGGTTGGGGGTCTAAGAGCCAACGAGCGGGGTGGGGGGTCTAACAGCCAACGGGAGGGGGGGGGGGGGTCTAGCAGCCAACGACTGTCCTAAAATCGCCAGGTCGAGCTAGTCCAACCGGCTGGCATTAAATCACTAGCCCGAGGCGAATGCGAGAGGGAATTAATCCCCGAAAGGTCAAGGCTGCTGGCGTGATTCCATTTTTTTTCATCCCCTCTCATTAATTATTCACGTGTCCGAGTATTGATTGATTATCGAGATTGTGGAGGGGAAAAAAATTATTCCGTTAAAATTTGTTTTTGAAGAAAAGCTTCATAGCATAGCATTCCATGTTTGTGTACGTTCTTTTAAGTTGAAATAATAATAGAAACACGGACACATACTATATTGATAAGAAACATATTACATTGATAATAGAAACATACTATATGGATAAGAAACATACTATATTGATAAGAAACATACTATATTGATAAGAAACATACTATATTGATAACAGAAACATACGATATTGATAAGAAACATACTACATTGTTCATAGAAACCTGCTATATGGATAGGAAACATACTATATTGAAAGGAAACATACTGTATTGATATGAAACATACTATATTGATAAGAAACGTACTATATTGATATGAAACATACTATATTGATATGAAACATACTATATTGATAAGAAACATACTATATTGATATGAAACATACTATATTGATATGAAACATACTATATTGATATGAACATACTATATTGATAAGAAACATACTATATTGTTAAGAAACGTACTATATTCATAAGAAACAAATAATCAACGATGGCATTTATCTGAAGATTTAAAGAACATTGGAAAGAGATTGTTATGATTCTGTAAAGTATCTGAGACTGAATAGCCTGATGAGGGTCGAAGTGGTCGGGTCATTTAATTTCATTGCTGCTAAATCAAAACTTGAGTTCGAATCCCATGGAAGATGATGCTCAATAGCAAAGAACAGCAACCTATCTACGAAAGAAAATTACTAAAATCAAACAGCGACTTCCTTGTAGTTTGTTCTAGGTTGGACAAATGCTATGGAAGCAAACCCAGAAATAAATGCAGGTTGAAATCAGAGTCTACGTTCTCTATGGCGCATAACATGTTGACACGTAATACTTAATTGTATTGGAGGAAATTCCATCAAAGGCGTAGCGAGGTCGGGTGTCACCCGGTGCGGCACTTAATCGTGTCACCCCCCCAGAGGCGTAGCGACCCTTACCTGGGACAAACTTTCAATCAAACTTTCGATTTGCACCCCCCCCCCCCCCTCAAACTTTCGATTTACGCCCCACTCCCCCTCAAATTTTTCTCTATATATTTTGCTATTTTTGCCTTGGTGTCACACCCCCCCCCCCCCCTAAATGGTGTCACCCGGTGCGGTCCGCACCTCCAACCCCCCCCCCCCTCGCTACGCCTCTGAATTCCATCCAACATTACAGTTACGAACGACGAAAAAACTGGCCCGCATATGATATTAAAAATGTGAAATTGTGCTATGAGACCTAACTACCTATGGGATACATGAAACAGAGCACTTTACCCAGCCGATCTTACTTTCCCAAGAGCTACTTGGACAGTCCTGGATAATCTGATCCGGAAATGCTTGTTAATATATATTAATTTTTTTTTAAATGCTTTTATTTGTTAATATATATATATTTTTTTTGAATAAAGAACCTATCCTGATAATTAAATATGCGCTATAAGAAATTCCACTTCTAATAAATCAACATACTTTCTTATTAAAGGTGAACGATTTCTCTAATCTATAAAACTATTTATAATACCAATAACATTTTTTAAATTTACAGCATACATATTTACGCTTTAATTTATACATGACAAACCTGTAAGAAAAACTTTTTAAGTTCATGTTTCGCACCGATTCCACTGTACATCTAGCTATTTTATGCAAAATAGAAGCTATTTCCCTTATAAAAATCTTGCACATATTAAGGGAACTAACCCGATCCAACTAAAATGAAATACAGTGCTTGGAGATACGAGTACAATTTGTAGATACGTGTGCCTGTTTCTTTTTTTTTTTATATGAAATACTTTTTTATTGAACTGAATATACAAGTGGTTTTAGGTGTCAACGTGACATTTCCTGAAAAAAAAAATCTTGTGAACCCCCAGCACATAATAAAAATCTGGCAAGAGTAGGTGATGCTATCAGTACATAATGAAAAATCTGTCAACATTATGTGGGGCTGTTATTATACCATGGCTGCCCACATTATACCTAACATTACCGCTAGCCCCAACATCAGTGACGTAACATGGTGAGATGTGACCCAACGCTGTAACTGTAAACTGTAACTTAGGGTTGTCACTCCAACCCCTTTTAACAGTTTAGCGCTTCCGTTTTTGTGTCACCCCTCTCCCTAACTACCATATTTCTTAACTGGCTAGATAAAATATTGATTTGGTGTGACCCCTAAAATAGTGTCATTCTGTGCGGACCGCACAATCCATCAGAGGCGTAGCGACCCTTCACGGCGCCCGGGGACAAACTTTCGATTTGCACCCCCCCCCCCCCCATCAAACTTTCAATTTGCACCCCCTCCCTCAAACTTTCAATTTGTTTTTCCAACCCATTTTGGCGCCCCCTAAGGTCGGCGCCCGGGGAGATATGTCCCCCCCCTGCCCCCCCCCCTGGCTACGCCTCTGTCATCCACCCTGCTTTGTGACACCACTGCCCGACTCTAACACTCATCATAATCTTAATCAACACACACATATACACATTCAGCAATTATTATTTTTTAATTAGAAGTATAGTTTACCAAAATAGTACGTTGTGTTACTTGTCCTTCAAAGTATTTGTAAAAAAAAAAAAATTACTTAATCATCACATGATTTTTAATCTTTACACCGTACAACCCAAAAAAAATTATTTTTTCTCGAAATATATTTTACCAAAAAAAAAAGTAAGTTTTTGTTTTATGTCCTTTGGTAATCTAAATTACATTTCCTCAGTATTTGTAAAAAGGAAAAAAAAACTTAACCATCACAAGAGATTATTTTATCTTTACACCGTACAACTGAACAAAAAAGAACTTTTTTTCGGAATATATTATACAAAAACAATATCTTTTTTGTCTTTTCCAGTATTTTGCAACAACAAAAATTACTAAACCTTTACAGGACAATTTGTCATTTTTACACAGCGTACAGCCCAACACAGAAGAATTTTTTTTTTAATTTATTTTACGCTGTTTTTGCCCTCTAGTAATTTTGATTACATCTGCCCATTTTTTGTCCTCTGGTAAATTTGATTACATCTCCCCATTTTTTGTTCTCTGGTAATTTTGATTACATCTCCCCATTTTTGTCCTCTGGTAATTTTGATTACATCTCCAAATTTTTGTCCTCTGGTAATTTTGATTACATCTCCTCATTTTTTATCCTCTGGTAATTTTGATTACATCTCCCCATTTTTGTCCTCTGGTAATTTTGATCACATCTCCCCATTTTTGTTCCACTGGTAATTTTGATCACATCTCCCCATTTTTGTTCCACTGGTAAATTTGATTACATCTCCCCATTTTTATTCTCTGGTAATTTTGATTACATCTCATTTTTTATCCTCTGGTAATTTTGATTAAATCTCCCCATTTTTGTCCTCTGGTAAATTTGATTACATCTCCCATTTTTGGTCCCCTGGTAATCTTGATTACATCTCCCCATTTTTTGCCCCTGGTAATCTTGATTACATCTCTCCAGTATTCGGGGACCCTGTCGACTTGGACGAACAGGATTCGGGGGGAGGAGGGGGTAGGAACGCGCCATTTTCATACCCAGGCGAAATGAAGAGCTCCATTCCCATCGTCTGGCAGCTTTGTCCTCAAACAATGAGAAAACCGGAAATGATGAAAGGGGGGGTTCGTGCTGTCGTCTTCTACGCCTGCGCGTGTCACCGGAAGTAAGGGATCGATTTGTAGCATACGTAATGAGACGCAATGCGTCTAGATAAACAGCGTGTTTGAAACGGGCAAGTATCGATTTTTGGCTATGAGCTGTTTTAACTGTGTGGGTTTTTTTTTAAAGTCTGCTTTTGAGTACGGGAGATCTAAAAGCGACGTTATGGTAGTTGGGTTTAGTTAAGTAAACAGATACCTTCACTTCTTTAATTTGCAATATTAGCTCTTGCAAGAAATGGTGACTTCTTATAAATTTCTTTTTTTTTTCTAATAATGTGTCTAGGATTAGGATTAGAACGTGTGATTAAGAAATGAGTTAGCGTCTAAATTAAGACATTAAAGACATTCTTTCGCCTGTATTGTTTTTAAGTTTAGGGTCTGGGATTATTCGAGGCAAGCGTTAGGATTATATATTATATGTTTTATACATATATTATATTATATATTATATTATATATATATACATAACCTTTTTCTGTATTGTGCTACACATCGTCTGCAAGTATCGTCGTTATTTATGAGTCTTATCGAGTTTCAGCATGCTCGGCGTCAAATCAATGGAAAAATTATGGCTAAAATGGCAGACCCCCCTCTCCCCTCCCACCCCCAGGGGTAGCTGTGCCCCCATACTAAGCGATACTCAAAACAAAGAACTAAAGCGTGGCCGAGGGATAGAGGCAGAATTGCTAATTTAAATAATAATGTTAAAATTACTCTTGCAGAAATAATTTACAAAAGATCCATAATCCTGACGGAAAGCTGTCTACAGCGCGAGTTATTCCCCTTTCTGCTAATTACCCTTTTATTTACGTCATTTCTGTCCGTTAAATGTGACAATGTAATGCGTTTATTAATGTGTTCCGTGCTTAGTGTATAAAAGCTAGAACGATTATTTTTTTCGTCTGGTAAGAATTTAATTGGAAAATTTTATTGATAGAACAAAGGAGCAAATTGTTCTTATTCGTACGTACATGTGTAACCTAGATGAGTAGATGTGTGTATGTTTATAATATGTATAATATGTATGTAGTAAAGATATACACATACACACACACGCACGCACGCACGAATACACATACATATAAACACACACGTTCACTCACACACACACACACACACACACACACACATATATATATATATATATATATATATATATATATATATATATATATATATATATATATATATATATATATATATACATATATATATATATATATATATATATATATATATATATGTTACGGTCAAAGCCCGAAGTGCGGCCAAACCCAGGATTGGCCGGCCAATCCGCGCATTGGCCGGCTCTCTTGGCCAAAGCCCGAAGAACTTAGCACTAAGATCGTATTTTGTACATTGGCCGACCAATGCGCGCACTGGCCGGGACGTACTGGCCAAAGTCCGAAGCGCTTAAACTTGACAGCGTATTTTGTACATTGGCCGGCCAATGCGCGCACTGGCCGGGATGTCCTGGCCAATGTTCTATCTAGACTAAGTTGTGATCGCATTTTCATTATTCTGGGTGCGTTTTTATTGAGAGTAACGTATTGTTTAGCTCTTGTTTGTATAGCATTCTATATGCAAGGCGACATGGATCAAAAGGGCCGTCAGACCATGAGACAGACATAGCAGATGGCTGTCAAAAGAAAAAAAAATGTAAATCCATGTTAGTTTCCATATATGGGCTCTCGATAAAATAGTTACTGAGGAAGATCTTGAGAACATTGAACAAGAAATGGAGGTTGCCATCAATGCAACGACATCCTCAGCTAACACATCTACTGCCGTGGCGGAACGTCCAGACCAGTTGCGTGATAATAATGAGGCCAACAGATTCTATATAGTTTGTGAAAAACATTGTAGTGCAGCTCATTCTTGTGGATCCTGTGGCAACGATGTCCATACTATTTGTGGAATACCCAATGAAGCAGACGAAGGGTACGGGGGGAACATTACCTGCAGGTTGTGTCAAAACAAACAAGACATCATGGAACATATATCAGCAGCTCATACTGGCTTGCAAACTCAAGGGGCTAAAACATCAAATACAAAATTTAAAGATGGTGAAGTGGGTGACAATGTACGCATCCGTTTTCCAGATGTTGACAGAGGTCACGGTGATCCCCGAAGCGTGATTGGAGTTGTCATGAGCGTCGAGGGCGGTTTCTACAAATTAGGAACGGAACATGGTGTTCTAAAACAACTGTATGCTAGAAGTGAGTTTAAAATTCTTCACGAAAAACTGCTCTTATTGTCGTCAGTTGAAACTGAGGAAAAATCACTACGAACCATCGCATCTTCACAATCATTGACTGGGGGCCAAGGCTACACTCGCTGCAATTGCACAACTAAGTGCACAACAAATCGCTGCAAGTGTAAAAATAACAAGCTGCTATGTAATTCTAAATGCCATAAAAGTTCAACTTGTAACAAATGATGATATTGATAGATTGAGACTATAGTACAATAAAAAATGTGAATGTTTCTGTCATTTACTTTAATTAATAATCAATAAAGACATAATTTCATGATTCTTACGGCATAAAAAAACAACAAAATTTGCTCATGATCTTCTAATTCGGACTTTGGTCGGTCGCCCCTAGCCAGATGATCTTCTAATTAAGACTTTGGCCGGTCCACCATGGCCAGTCCGCGGATTGGCCGGCCAAAGGCCGAAATCAAGCAACGTTTCGGACTTTGACCGACCTATGGGAGGCGATATTGGCCAATGCGCGGATTGGCCGGCCAATCCTAGCATTGGCCGACTTCGGTCTTTGACCGTAACACACACATATATATATATATATATATATATATATATATATATATATATATATATATAGTATTCAAAATAGGGCCTAACTTTTCGTCTTTTTGTTGGGATTTTTTCTTTGATGGATTGGTCTAAATTGGGTATTGAAGTAAATAAAAAATTATTTGTAATAAAATCTAATAGATAATTATTATTCATGTATTTGAGAATACGAGTACGTGTTTATACTATATGTTATGTACATTATGTGGTCTAATTAGTCTGTAAGTTAGTGGCTGGATTGGTCAGTCCTTCTGGCTACACTGCCGACCCACAGGTTGACAGGCAGATGTAGAGCAGCCCCTTAGGCTATTCCTTAGTCAGTGTCTTGCCCGGGTCTCGGATAACTCACCCCCCCCCCCCCTTGTCTCAATACCCCCCCCCCCCCAGCATCATCCTCATAATCTAGTAGCTCTCCCCAAACATCCCTTCAAACCCGACACTGCTCCCGTAGTGACCGCCCGTCGGTAATTGCTGAAAGCTGACCCCTTGACCTTCTCAACACCATGTGGAATCAGTATCCAGCCCGTAATGACCAGTGGTCAGCGAGCGGAGACTGATGCCAGTAATCCGTCCAGGGACTTGGGGGGTAATCACGTTTTACGATCTGAGGAATCAATCTGGAACTTTACTGGCGTTTTTTATTTCCTTTGGTGTATATTCATTATATTTATTAGGTTTAATATATAAAACACACACACACCCATGTATATATATATATATATATATATATATATATATATATATATATATATATATATATAAATATATATATATATATATATATATATATATATATATGTATATTTATATATATGTATATATATATATATATATATATATATATATATATATATATATATATATACCGTAAATGTATAAACAACATCTACATATATAGTATAGATAATGTAAATATATTCTTGGCCGATTGAACGAGAAGAAACTATGTAGGAAAAAGTAAATTTACGTGAAGTCACAAGAAATAAAGTCGGATAATAAAAACACACAGCTAATATAGTCACAAAAAGTGTGAGTCAATAAAACTGCGGGACAAAATTAAACACAGAAATCTGCTTAGAAAATAACGCTTTTATATCTTGTCAAACACTTAAAACACCGTAACTTTTTTACTGTTTGATATGTAAGAATAAACCAGATATCCTATGATATTAAAATACAAACCTCGTGACATATGAGCTTTATTTTAACAAGATCTAGCTCGCCACTAGACACCATAATAACATTACTTTTAACTGTAGCTTTATGAAGGAAGCGGCGGGGATAGTACTGACTACACCATCCCCTCATATGCGGAGGTTATTGAAAAAAATAAACTCTACTCCATCTGAGTCTTGTGAACGAGCGGGAAACGATGACGAGGTCAAAGTATTAGTTTTAATGGTATAATTAGCTCATAACAAAAAGAAATTTTTACTAAGACATTTTTGAAATAACTTGTTTTACAATTAATTTAATTTGCTGCCTTTTTTTTCTTCCCTTTTTTTTACTTTCTATATTTTTTTCCTTAACGTACAAAGAGGTACATATCACCCATCATTACACATCAAAGACCATAATGTGGTCATATTTACTTTCAGGCTGACCCCCCCCCCCCCCCCTCGGGATGTCGCGCCATGCCCGGTGTGACGTCACGAGCAAATACCATCATGGCGGGTAGACATCAAGTTAATTACTGCTCCACCGCCGTGTTGACTTCGCTCGATAAAAGCTGTCAATAGTGTCAACAAAGACACGGTCGCCTGGGGATTATTGCGATAATCCCGAGGATGAATGGGCTCATCCCAGCAGGTCCCGGGCTGTTGGTAGAGGGCTGATTATGTTGACGGTGAAAAAAATGTGGATCTTATATGTTCAGAAGAAAAATGTGTGACTATCATGTTTATATTTATAACTAGAGTGTATAGTGTAAAGCAGTTCAGAGAAGATTGTAAATTGACTTGGTGAATTAACGTTGATCTCCTTGTGTGTGTGTGTGTCTGTGTATACGTCTATGTGTCTGTATGTGTATCTGTTTATGTTCCTGTATGTGTATCTGTCTGTGTGCGTGTGTGTATCTGCATATATATGTCTATGTGTTTCTCTAAATATCTGCTAATGTATCTGTCTGTGTGCCTGTATGTGTATCTGTCTATGTGCCTCTCTGTGTTTCTGCCTGTGTGTATGATAGTGTATCTGTCTATCCATATGTCTATGTGCCTATCTGTATCTGCCAGATGTATCTGTCTGTATGTGTGTCTGTGTATCTGCTTATGTGTCGTTTTTCTTTAATATGGATGTGTGCCTCTCTGCCTGCGTATCTGTCTATGTATCTCTGTGCCTCTCTGCCTGCGTATCTGTCTATGTATCTCTCTGTGCCTCTCTGCCTGCGTATCTGTCTATGTATCTCTCTGTGCCTCTCTGCCTGCGTATCTGTCTATGTATCTCTCTGTGCCTCTGTGCCTCTCTGCCTGCGTATCTGTCTATGTATCTCTCTGTGCCTCTGTGCCTCTCTGCCTGCGTATCTGTCTATGTATCTCTCTGTGCCTCTCTGCCTCTCTGCCTGCGTATCTGTCTATGTATCTCTTGGTGCTTCTCTGCCTCTCTATGCCTGTGTATATGTCCGTGTATCTATCTGTAAGTCTGTCTATCTGTCTGCCCGTCTACCCGACCGTCGGTCTATCCGTCTGTCTGTCACACTGTCGCGTCCTTCAAGGTTGGAAAAGATTATTGAAGGAAGTCTGCTACAGAAAAAAAAAGAATGACCTTGTCGGTTGATTAAGACCGTCTGATGGAGAAGAGAAAATCTATAGATGGGTGGAGGGGAGGGGGAATTGGGGCTTTCAAGCTAAGAAGAAATTCTACGAAAAAAAAAAAGAATGAAAAAAGTAATGTTGGCTTAGCTATGTCCATTTACCTGGTCAGGGTTAGATTTGGTTTAAGATTAAATGAGTAGGCTATTTTTTTTTAAATATTCAATATATTCGATACTGTTACAAGTAGTACGGAATATATAAAACGATATAAACACTCATAGGAATGCTTAGATTTGTATTAATTTAAAGCTAGATTTTAAAAAAGATAGAATAAATTCTAGGGAAGATTGGCTAAACTTTGACTCAATTAAATGAAACAAAGTCACCCCACAACCTCAAGAAAGAATCATTGTCCTAACATGTTTAATGATGATGTACTTTAAACCACAGGTGCGGCTTTGTGCATTTTTGTGTTGCAAAGTCTTTATGCATTTCTCATTTTCACAGCCGTTGGAAAACTAAAATGTAGTTTTTATGTATAGAATTAGGTTTGGGTGGGTTTGGGTGGGTTTATTACGGGTTTTATGTATCTGTGGGTGGTTTTTTTTTTAATTTGACTTTGTTATTTTGCGTTGTGACGAATTGGACGAAGACCAATGTGTTGCGTTTTCTTCTTAGAGGTTAGCACAAATTTCAACGGGGTGAGCTAAATATGATGTTCTTTTTATTTAAAGAGATCACATCTATATATATAAAGCAAAGTGGTCAAGTGCCCGATAGGGCACTTCCCGGCGCCGCAGGCGCGTCAAATTTGGCACGATGGTGCCTTCGGGCAATAGAACACGAAGGCCGGTGACGGTTGGCCGAAAAGTCTACGGAGAAGGGGTCAAAACTGACCTCGACTGACCGGCGCCTTATATGGGCTATATTACGAAAAAAAATTTCCTCCGACGACCCCCCTTGAAATTTTGTGAGGTGGTAGGAGAACACCTTGGGGTGTCACAAAAAACTCGCCATGTCCGGGAAAAATCGGGAAATGGGTCAAAACTGACCAGTCGTATTTCCCTATATAATCTTTGTATTTTATGGGAAAAACAGAGGGTCATTTCAAAACGGATTTTAGGGCACTTACCCTGTTTACATCTGGCTAATTTTTGGCATGCGTATAGGTAAATGGCTTGGCCGTAGGGCGGACCTGTCGGTTTGACTCAAAGCACTCGACGAGGGCTAAAAAGTGACCGCGAGTGAAATTCTCTTTATATGAGCTCTATTACGAAAAAAAATTTCCTCCGACGACCCCCCTTGATATTTTGTGAGGTGGTAGGAGAACGCCTTGGGGTGTCACAAAAAACTCGCCATGTCCGGGAAAAATCGGGAAATGGGTCAAAACTGACCAGTCGTATTTCCCTATATAATCTTTGTATTTTATGGGAAAAACGGAGGGTCATTTCAAAACGGATTTTAGGGCACTTACCCTGTTTACATCTGGCTAATTTTTGGCATGTTTATAGGAAAATGGCTTGACCGTAGGGCAGACCTGTCGGTCTCACTCAAAGCCCTCGACGAGGGCTAAAAAGTGACCGCGAGTGAAATTCTCTTTATATGAGCTCTATTACGAAAAAAAATTTCCTCCGACGACCCCCCTTGATATTTTGTGAGGTGGTAGAAGAACACCTAGGGTTGTCACAAAAAACTCGGCATATCTGGGAAAACTTCGTAAAGCGGTCAAAACTGACCAGTTGTATTTCCCTATATAATCTTTGTATTTTATGGGAAAAACAGAGGGTCATTTCAACGCAGACTTTAGGGTACTTAAGCTCAGTATAGCTGGCTAATTTTTTGCATGCTCATAGGTCAATGGCTTGACCTTTAGGGAAAACTGTCGGTTACACTCAAAGCCCTCGACGAGGGCTAAAAAGTGACCGCGAGTGAAATTCTCTTTATATGAGCTCTATTACGAAAAAAAATTTCCTCCGACGACCCCCCTTGATATTTTGTGAGGTGGTAGAAGAACACCTAGGGGTGTCACAAAAAACTCGGCATATCTGGGAAAACTTCGTAAAGCGGTCAAAACTGACCAGTTGTATTTCCCTATATAATCTTTGTATTTTATGGGAAAAACAGAGGGTCATTTCAACGCAGTCTTTAGGGTACTTAATCTCAGTATAGCTGGCTAATTTTTTGCATGCTCCTAGGTCAATGGCTTGGCCTTTAGGGAAAACTGTCGGTTACACTCAAAGCCCTCGACGAGGGCTAAAAAGTGACCGCGAGTGAAATTCTCTTTATATGAGCTCTATTACGAAAAAAAATTTCCTCCGACGACCCCCCTTGATATTTTGTGAGGTGGTAGAAGAACACCTAGGGGTGTCACAAAAAACTCGGCATATCTGGGAAAACTTCGTAAAGCGGTCAAAACTGACCAGTTGTATTTCCCTATATAATCTTTGTATTTTATGGGAAAAACAGAGGGTCATTTCAACGCAGTCTTTAGGGTACTTAAGCTCAGTATAGCTGGCTAATTTTTTGCATGCTCCTAGGTCAATGGCTTGACCTTTAGGGAAAACTGTCGGTTACACTCAAAGCCCTCGACGAGGGCTAAAAAGTGACCGCGAGTAAAATTCTCTTTATATGAGCTCTATTACGAAAAAAAATTTCCTCCGACGACCCCCCTTGATATTTTGTGAGGTGGTAGAAGAACACCTAGGGTTGTCACAAAAAACTCGGCATATCTGGGAAAACTTCGTAAAGCGGTCAAAACTGACCAGTTGTATTTCCCTATATAATCTTTGTATTTTATGGGAAAAACAGAGGGTCATTTCAACGCAGACTTTAGGGTACTTAAGCTCAGTATAGCTGGCTAATTTTTTGCATGCTCATAGGTCAATGGCTTGACCTTTAGGGAAAACTGTCGGTTACACTCAAAGCCCTCGACGAGGGCTAAAAAGTGACCGCGAGTGAAATTCTCTTTATATGAGCTCTATTACGAAAAAAAATTTCCTCCGACGACCCCCCTTGATATTTTGTGAGGTGGTAGAAGAACACCTAGGGGTGTCACAAAAAACTCGGCATATCTGGGAAAACTTCGTAAAGCGGTCAAAACTGACCAGTTGTATTTCCCTATATAATCTTTGTATTTTATGGGAAAAACAGAGGGTAATTTCAACGCAGTCTTTAGGGTACTTAATCTCAGTATAGCTGGCTAATTTTTTGCATGCTCCTAGGTCAATGGCTTGACCTTTAGGGAAAACTGTCGGTTACACTCAAAGCCCTCGACGAGGGCTAAAAAGTGACCGCGAGTGAAATTCTCTTTATATGAGCTCTATTACGAAAAAAAATTTCCTCCGACGACCCCCCTTGATATTTTGTGAGGTGGTAGAAGAACACCTAGGGGTGTCACAAAAAACTCGGCATATCTGGGAAAACTTCGTAAAGCGGTCAAAACTGACCAGTTGTATTTCCCTATATAATCTTTGTATTTTATGGGGAAAACAGAGGGTCATTTCAACGCAGACTTTAGGGTACTTAAGCTCAGTACATCTGGCTAATTTTTTGCATGCTCCTAGGTCAATGGCTTGACATTTAGGGAAAACTGTCGGTTACACTCAAAGCCCTCGACGAGGGCTAAAAAGTGACCGCGAGTGAAATTCTCTTTATATGAGCTCTATTACGAAAAAAATTTCCTCCGACGACCCCCCTTGATATTTTGTGAGGTGGTAGAAGAACACCTAGGGGTGTCACAAAAAACTGGGCATATCTGGGAAAACTTCGTAAAGCGGTCAAAACTGACCAGTTGTATTTCCCTATATAATCTTTGTATTTTATGGGAAAAACAGAGGGTCATTTCAACGCAGACTTTAGGGTACTTAAGCTCAGTATATCTCGCTAATTTTTTGCATGCTCCTAGGTCAATGGCTTGACCTTTAGGGAAAACTGTCGGTTACACTCAAAGCCCTCGACGAGGGCTAAAAAGTGACCGCGAGTGAAATTCTCTTTATATGAGCTCTATTACGAAAAAAAATTTCCTCCGACGACCCCACTTGATATTTTGTGAGGTGGTAGAAGAACACCTAGGGGTGTCACAAAAAACTTGCCATGTCGTGGAAAAATCGGGAAACGGGTCAAAACTGACCAGTCGTATTTCCCTATATAATCTTTGTATTTTATGGCAAAAACCGGGAAATTTTAACACAATTTTTAGGTTACTTAACGTCTGTACATCGTGCTAAGTTTTTGCATACACTACTATAGATGACTAGGCCATATGGAAAAACTGTTGGTCAGAGTCAAAGCCCTCGACGAGGGCTAAAAGATGATCGTGAGTGAAATTCTCCTTATATGAGATATATAATAATATATAAATAAATTGACGAACGATCCCCTTAATATTATATGACGTCGTAGACCAACCCTGGAAGGTAACAAAAAAACTTTATTCCCGTCGGAAACAGCCATTATAGTCGTTAAATATGTTCATATAACGTAATTTCTTATATAAGCATAGCAACTGATTGTTAAAAAAACTAAACAAAGACATAGGCCTACGGCATACGTTCTGTTTTCAGGGGAGGTAACGTTTTTAAAATTATTATTTTTCAAATAATTGTATACTATTTTAAACAGAAACAGAAAATGACGAAGTATAGCATTTGATTTAGTACAAAATTAAGTTGTTAATTTAGTTACCTACCTTAATTAAATAAATAAATAAATTTTAAAAGGAAATGTAATATAAACTATGAGATATACTGTTTATGGAACCTGTGTAGTTCTAATTCCATTTTAGTTATACATTGCGTACATTCCAATGATGCTTAGAGAGTGGAATTTAAATGACAAACAAAAACATTTTTTCTAAAGTTAGCATTACTGTTTAAATTAAAGCACTCCACACCCAATCCATCGCTAAATAATTAAGTACTCAAATTCTCAATTGTTATTTAAAAACCTAAGCGAAGCTAGGCAGTATGCCTAGTAGACGATAAAAATGTACAGTAGTTCCTTTTTCGAACCTGATGGTCTATGGGACAAGTGAAGTAGAGTTCACATTTTATTTTTCTGTGACCTCGGTACATGGCGAGATAGTGTGGTCAGCACTAACCCCAGCCGTCTTTACTTTCCCTAACGTGCGTTAGGTACCCATCAGAGCTGGGTGGACTCATGAATAATCTACTGACTTGAACCCGGATTCGAACTCGAGAAACATAGAGGATACTGGTTCAAGAATGTGATGCACTCTTGATGCCTCCACCCCCCTCCCTTAGTATCTCACTCTCACTCCTTGTTGCATTGTGGGTAATTTTTCTTCCACACCTGGCTCCCAATCCTTATATTTTAATTTGGAATTTAATTTAACTTGAAGTTTTTTTATTTAATTATTTTAAAAAATCGTTTTTTTTTTTTTTTTTTTTTTTTTGTAAATAAATAAGCTATTAACAAAAAAACGAGGCATTGAAAAATTGTATGTGTGTTTCCTATAAGTTCCGTTCTGCGGATTTTCACTTTGAAATACGATTATTCAGGATTAATCAGGATTACAAACACGCGATAATGCAACCGATGCGATTAGAACGTGATTATACGTGATTTATTTTTTTTTTAAATCCTTTCAATCCAAAGGTCTTAAACGAAACGTACATAACTCTACACATAATGGCCTGTTATCCCTGTTTTAGTTAATCCCTTAAACTGGGGGGATGGAAGATAAAAGACGCGCACGATTACAGTATCTGATTACGCAACTTTTGAATTATGCACGCGCATGTGCACTTGATCAGCTTTGTATTTTCTAATTACGCGCAAGGCACGATCTTGGTGTATGTTCACCTTCCGGTTTCGTTTTCTACCTCGTTTTGTTTGGGATCGTGCACAGACTTTGCAATCCCCCCCCCCCCCTTCCACCCTACCCCTATCTCAAATTTACATATTTTTCACCCATCTCTAAACCCATATATATATATATATATATATATATATATATATATATATATATATATATATATATATATATATATATATATATATATATATATATATATATATATATATATATATGTCATTACCATAGGACTGCCATCGTGTTCTTTTCCTACTACATAATTCATAACAAACTATAGCTAAACAACAATACAATCCTACTTTTCTTGGTGCCCATGTATTGTCTCCACTATACATAAGAGCTCATCTTATTTTCCGGAGTGTGTGTTGAACCAGTGACCGATAATGCCTCACTAATGGAATCATCCTTAAAAAGGGGTGTCCGGTTTTAAATAGAAAACTAAGTACTTATATATCTTGCTAATGTCAAGTCTAATCATATACCTAATCCAAACCCTATCCCAAGTCCTACCACAGCCCTATCCCTATTATGTCTGTAAACTAAATCTAATATTAGAATACTATAAACAACCTAACACACCTATTTTAGAATGGTCCATTTTTTTGACACCTTTAAAACCAACAGCATTTTTGGAATAAATTGTTTCAAATTTCTATTTTCGGTTCAATGACCTTCGCCTGAACAGCTGAGAAAAAAATAATCTATTTAATCTTTTAAAAAGGAAAATACAACAAAAAGTATCAAACACCTTAAGCATTGTCTAATGATAGCAGGTGTTTCGGTGCGAATGAACTTAGAGCAGCCTGCGATTTGATTGGTTGACTCCTAGACACGTGACTCGGTCCTATAATTTACTTTGTTTATCTTTTAAATAGATCTTGGCGCAACATCCGGGTGCGAGGAATGTTTGAGTCTCCTGTAACTTTTCACAATGGGGTGATATTCTATCTGTGTATGTATAGAGAGAAGGTAGGCAAACGTGGAAGTTTAGAAGTGTATGGAAATAGGTGAATGACATTCGATGGCTACTTGCGATTGCATGGGTAGTTGTCATTTGATAGTAAATGACGTGAGATAAGTTATTGGTGTAAAGTAGTGCTTGACATGTGATAGGTACATGTCATTTAATGATGCCTGAAATCTGATACGTGTTTTGTGATTAGTAGTAAATATATATTTGACATTTAAGAGCACATGTCATTTAATGGTGCCTACAAT
Source organism: Physella acuta (assembly GCF_028476545.2). Classification (NCBI taxonomy): domain Eukaryota; kingdom Metazoa; phylum Mollusca; class Gastropoda; family Physidae; genus Physella; species Physella acuta. The sequence continues at coordinate 41,439 of NW_026732735.1, read as the reverse complement.
CTGATACGTGTATTGTGGTTAGTGATAAATCTATGCTTGACATTTAAGAGTACATGAAATTGAATGGTTTTTTGGAATTTATTAGTAACTGTCATTTATAAATAGGATAAGGGATTTATTGGTACCTACAGATGAATATGTTTGGTAGTTATTAGTAGTAAGAAAGTTGATCGCTATGTTCCCCTTTTACGAACCATACAATCAGCGGGGCAAGTCAAGTAGAGTTCACCTGTATGTGTGACCTCGGCGTATGAAGGAATAAAGTGGTCAGCAATATGCCCAGCGTGGACTGTGACGATCTACTTACTTGAACCCGGATACGAACTCAAGACTTGCGGGTTAGCAGTCTAACGCTCTACTGCTAGACCACGCCGTCCCATAATTTATTAGTACCTGCCATAAAATAAGTTTTAAATTTTATTAGTGCCTGTCATAAACTAGGTTTAAGAATTTATTAGTACCTGTTATTTTAATTTGTTTTAGAAAGTCTAAATAACTGTAGGCGAATTGGTGGGGGAAAGGGGATTGGATTGTATTGACTCATGATAGTATTTAAGACAAAATAAGTACTGAACATAGTAACTGACATTAAACTGATACATCGTATTGATTGGTTTAAGTAGAATTCAATATTTGTTCTAGGAGTGGAGTACAAGTCATTGAAGAAAATCAGACACACTAGACATCAACTGACATTGGTAGCTTACATAGATGCGAGTACTTTGAACGAGTGCTTGACATTTTAAGACAAAACCTTTTATCTTGTAGCGCAAAAGCTTCTTCGATCACGAAATGGCGAGAGTCAAACAAGGCTACAGAACGCGTGCCAAGTAATGGGTCTTTTAATGCGTCAGCTCACGGGTCGTCTAACGGTTCTTTCGACCTGGTGGGTCATCTGATGGGTCAACGAGTTGGTCTTCTAATAGGTCATTCGCTGGGTCGTCTTGGTCATTTTGGAGGGTTATCGTGGTCAAATTGTAGATCAAATAACGTCATTTCATCATTTCAGAAAATCGTTAAACCACCCATATCGTTATCGTCCACCTATTCAAGTATTCACAATTTCTAACACTACAAACGGGCGGGTTCGATTACTCCCATGTTCAATATTTCCCTATACGCCACTTGGGAGGCAATACCGTAATTCAATCTCACTTGAAGGGGGGGATTGCATGACACGAGCGCCATGGAGCCTTGTTCCTCTAAACGATGAATCATCTTTTGATTGGATGCTAAATCTATAGAAAATATGGACCGATCGATGTGAATATTGGATGTCCATTTATCTTTTGTGTTACCTAATCGGATTTGATTATTCATCAACGGATTATCGATTTACGGATCAAGTTCATAGATTACGTTTCGATGTTTTAGTTTTTGTTAAGTTTTTTGTTTTGTTTTTTCTTGTTGTTGAATAACTTAGTGGTAAAGCTCACGACTACTAACCCTCAAGTCTCGAGTTCGGATCCCAGGTTCGAGTGTAAAGGACGTCCCTGAGTCCACCCAGCTCTAATGAGTACCTGACTCACGTTAGAAAAACTAAGGCGGCAGGGCGTAGGGATGACCACATTATTCTATATATGCCGAGGTCATTGAAACAGGTGAACTCTACTTCATCTGCTCCATGTGGCTTGGGCATGTACGGGAAAAGCTGCTGATGAATAGCCATAATTAAATAAACTACGCACTTAATGTAGTTGGACTAATGGTTTCAGTTGTTGGTTTTGTTGTTTTTTTTTTATATCTAACATCCACCAATTAATTTCAAGCAGATTTTCTCACTATCTTCGCATAACCCAACGCATTTGTTTTTAATTAGGTTGTACGCATGCAATTAGTAGTCTCTCGCTATCTCACCTATCCCATTCTCTATCCCCTCCCTTTCTCTCCCTGCCTTTCTGTCTATCCTAGTTTATCGAGGTAGTGTTGGCACCTACATTGCTCGTCGGCTCAGCAGACTCCAACAAGGTGTAGTAGCGAGCACCCGTGTTAACATCGGAAGGCAGCGGTTCTTAACCTGGGTTTGATCGAGCCCCAAGGGTTCGGTGAGTTTGTCTCAAGGGTTCGGCGGAGGTAAAGACATACACCCGACTGAAATAAATTACGATTTGGCAGTGAGGACGATATAACTATTAAGAAGGATTCAGTTAATGCGCATATGAAACTGGTGGATTTATGCATATTATATACACATACGTAGGGGACGGAGTGGTCTAGCGGTAGAGAGCTGGACTGCTAACCCGAAAGTCTCGAGTCTGAATCCGGATTTTAAGTAAGTAGACCGTTCCTGAATCCACCTAACTCTGATGGGTACCTAACTCACGTTAGGGAAAGTAAAGGCGGCTGGGCATAGTGCTAACCATACTATCTCTTCATATGCCGTGGTCACAGAAACAAGTGAACTCTACTTCACTTGCCCTATAGACCGTCAGGTTTGAAAGGGAAACTTTACTTACTTTTATATACACATATGTATGCCACTGGCTGAGAATAAATGACGTCACAAGGGTCAGGGGTGAGGATCTATGCGACAATGTCTCTGGGGGGTAGGGGAAGAGGGGGGGGGGCGGTTCAGAAAGTGTGATGTTATTTTTGCATTGGTAAACATTGTTAGAAAAAAATGAAATTACTGTATTTCGTGTTTTTTTTTAATAAGCAGACATTTTTTAAATTGTAAAAAAAAATCGATCAGCGTACTCAATGTTGACCGGTCAGTCAATATGGTTCAATGAAATCGATGTTTTAGAAAATCATAGCTAGCAGCTTTGAAGGGGGAGGGGGGACACACTAAAAAAAGGTTTGATGGGTAGGGATCGGGCATGATGTGAGGATGTGTGTCGATGGGGAGTGGGGAGAATATATATATATATATATATATATATATATATATATATATATATATATATATATATATATATATATATATATGGTATTAAATACGTCCACGTCGTACGACCGTTTGACCTGTTTTCATGACAAGCTGGAGATGGAATCGATGGAATATTCCGACGGAATGAGGCCAATGCCCTGTCTTCCTTCAAGGTCAATTCACTTGGAGTGCCAGCTTCATTGCCATTGACGACCCTCCTTTTCATCAAGACGGATGAAGTGTTTCCTGGTCCTCTCGTGAGATTTGACGAGAGGGAGGAGGGGAGGGGAGGGGGGGTGTATGTAGCGAAGGGGCAAGTCACTCCGGAATAATAAATTAATTCTCTATTTCTTGTTGCATTGTATTCGTCATCCCATTCCATTATTTGATTCGTTCCCTCTGTATTGCTGCTATTCATAATTTTTATTTCCTTAGAAGCCCCGTTGTGGCCTGTTTTGTTCAAATAAAATGTAGAATATTCCTCTTCATTTGGAGATTATGGAATATGAAGATGAAGAATATGAATATGATTTGGAATATGAAGAGAACAACCAGAAATTCAAAAATTGGAGATTTTATAGCAACAATATCTCTTCTTTTCTAGATTATTCTTCTTCTTCTTCGTTCTTAATTTTTGGTGTTGGAAGGGTTCGAATTCGAGACTTTAGTCTAGAAACTACTCGACCACGCCGATCCCTCTCTCTCTCTCTCTCTCCAGATTATTGTATCAGAAAGTATTTAACTATTAAACTCATATTCACCTGTCTTAATTCTTATTGTTTAATTAATTGTTTAAAATTTGAAGTTATGTTTATGTTATATAACCAGTCTGATTACAACATAACATAATAAAGATGATCAACAGTGGACTTCTTTGTATATAGAAATATAAAGCAGTGGCTGTCAGCCTAGTTAATAAAACTAACAAAAAATTACTGACATTGGAGCAAAAGTATGCTAAATATAAACGGACGATTTTGGAAAACCTTAAATGTTATATACAAGGTATAGGATAGACATTGGAGCAAAAGTAAGCTAAATATAAATTGACTATTTTAAAATACCATAAATATTATATACAAGGTATATAATATGTCTGAGTTCACCCAGCTCTGGTGGGTACCTAACTTATGTTGGGGCAAGTAAAGGCGGCTAGTCATTGTTCTGTCCACAACATCCATTCGTATGCCGAGGTAAAAAAAACATGTCAACTCTACTTCATCTGCCTTAAGGATCGTTAAGTCACAAGCTTTACTTTTTTATCCTCCTATAAAATTTAGTATTATGTATCAATATGTTATGCACCAAATGACCCATTGATTCCGACCTCATCCAGCTTTTGTTTGTGGATTTTCTTCCATAGCCTTTGTCTACCTAAGAGCCAGTGGCGTAGCCAGGATCGTCTCAAGGGGGGGGGGGGGGGAAGGGGGTTTCCAATTTTTACCCGTTGACAAACTTTCGATTTGCACCCCCCTCCCTCAAACTTTTGATTTGCACCCCTTCATACTTTATATATATATATATATATATATATATATATATATATATATATATATATATATATATATATATATATATATATATATATATATACCGAGGGGTCTATGGGGGGATTATGACCCCCCCCCTAACCCCCCCCCTCCTGCCTACGCCACTGCTAAGAGCAATCTGCAAACTATTCATTAAACTACTTTTTTTTTAATTCCTGAAATACCTCCTTACGTGCTATTGATTCTATGTTGAACTGATCTCATCTTTTTGTGTCGTCGATACTAAAAAAACTTTGATTTAAAAAAAAAAAGATATCTTATATTTTTTTAAATACGTGAATCCAATAGTTGTTCTCATATTGTTTCATACAATTGAATGTTGGAAACCTTAACGTAATTATATGTGTCTGAGAGAGTGTCTCTCTTTAATTATAATCCTCCATACTTAAAATATCAATATCTCATCTTAACATCTATTTCCTAACATACGAGACAATATTGATTCAAATATTGATTTCAAATACTCGAAAAAAAATTATATTTTTTTTTTGCTTGATCCTATTGCCCTCACTACTTCATACAAAGACAATTTGACCCCTTTAACCTTAAACTATTGGGATGCCATAATGATAAAATATTGTTTCTGTTTAGGTTTTTTTTTTTAATTAAAACTAAACATAAAACATTAGTGAAATGAACAACTGAGTTGGAAGTTGATAGGAATTCTTTAAAAGCTTTTCATCAAAGCTGAAAAATACTTCAAAGATATGTTACACAAAACAAAACAAAAACATAGACAGTGAAAAAAAAATGTGACGTCTTTTGATAAGGTGAGTCTCCGGGTCTTTAATGTTCATTGCGTACGTCACTTCATTTACTTTATAATTCACTTCATGCTCAGCCAAGCGGATGAGAAATTATTTAACACCTTGAACACTGAACCGATTCAAGTTGACAGATAAGCGGAGTTGAATGGTGAAATTTTTTTATCAAAAATATTTTTAAAGGGAGGTAATTAAAGGGGAACCACTCTTGTGAGATTTTAACAACTTTGCAATAACATAAATTGTAAGTACAGGGATAATAACATAGTTATTTTGACCCGGTTTTTGTTATTATCTTCAACGGTTTAAAAAGGAGTAGGGGGGGGGGGGGCGCAGAACCATCCTCTATGTTTTACATACTTGGAAACTCAGAAGACAATGTTTATATTTGAAGCTAACGCCGAGTTAAACCTGTTAATTTTGTTAAAAATACACTGAAAGTAATATCTGTAATTACCGTATTTATGGAAATAAATCGAGCTGGAAAATTTTTAAAAAAGTAATAAACATTTTTCTCCTAGACAAATTAACCAGTTTTTAAAACTATGCAATATGTAAAAATGTTTAACATGTTTTGAAATAACTCTATATTACTTGCATAGACAACCAGATTTTTCCGGGGGGGGGGGGGGGCTTGGAATTTTCTGGGAGGGGGGGCGGGGGGCTTGGGGGCTTAAAATGTCCGAGTATAGTGGACATTAAAGTGTATTTTTTCTATTGTTATTTGTTTTTTTTGTTGTTTTTACTCTTTCGTTTATACGAATTATAGAGAAAGTCTTGTAATCGTGCAAAAAAAAATCGAGATTTTTACAAATCTCGACGTTTTACACCTCACTGATACGGACAAACATAATTTTGCAATCTTGTCCGTATGTCTGTGTGTCTGTGTGTCTGTAAACACGATAACTTAAGTACCGTTACATCTAGGTTGATGAAATTTCATTTATAAGTATTTTATCAAAATCGTAGATCCCTATCAACTTTTGAGTGATTTCCGATAACCGGAAGTGGTACTTTTTTTACTTAGCATTTTTCAAAAGCCTATAACTTGAGTACTATTTCAGATAGATAAATAAAATTTCACATGTAAGTAAAAGATCTAATTCTCTACCTTCTATCAAATTTTAAGTAATTCCCGTTGACCGGAAGTAGTAATTTACGCTATTTCCAATTTCTCAAAAAACGCATGTATATTTATAAATATAAAGTACTAATAATATTGCGCATTATGCACATTTTATTTGGCGTTCACTGGTGTGCAATTCTTTTTTTCTACGAGATTTTATGCTATTTTAAAAAGTTTAAGTATTTAAAATGGATTAAAATTCATGTCCATATCCCGAGTTCCCATCCTCTTTTTAGCGCAATTTCCTTACAGGAATTGCGATTATTAACTCGTCATTTCTGGATGGATGAATGTTTGTCCGGATGGATTTGTGTCCGCAGCTTTAAGTCGTATCTCCTCCTCAACGAAGCAATATCGAGGACTAGTTCCAAAAGCAAATATGTTAAGCAAGTTCCGAGGATGATTGTGGGCCAAAAAAATTCCCGGAATTCCTTCCTGGATTTCCCGGAAAACCAAAAAAACTCGAAAAAATGCAGTTTTTGGTCCATATCTCGGCATCCAGACCATTTAGCGACTTGAAACATTTACCAATCAATCCTGCCATAATTTAGAACAATATTGCCGAAGAAAGTTTTCAAAAATATCCTTTCGTTTGGTCACAAAAAATTAATTAAGGAAATTGCGCTTAAATTGTCACTTGACTTTTTATTAACTTGTTTATATATAAGAATATTCGAGAAAGTTTAGGGGAGATCACTCCCGGTTTATTTTTTATTTTATATCGTAAGGCTGGGGAGTTGGACGTGTTCTCGGGGGTGTGGGTGGGGTAGTGCTGAAGAGATGCCTGCAAGAAATTCTGAAGACAACTTCTAAAACAATTTATTTCCCTTACCGGCCGAGTTGTGGATTAACAGTCCAGGTGCCGTCTTCATTTCCTTGCCTGGAGCAGACTAAATATGGATGAATTCTAGCAGGCTGACCTAGATTCTGTACCTCTAGTAGACTAATTGTGTGTGAAGTTCAGTTAGCTGGCTTAGAAGATCCCAGGGTCATCCCCTCCCCTCCCCTCTTAGATAACGAGACGACTGTTAACGAGGACCTATGGAGGGGGGCCTTAGAGACTTGAACCACATTGTACTGACACGATGTGGTAGGATATTTTGTATTGTCTCGACTTGCAGCCTTTTCTCAATCTGCCGGGAGCCTTCAAGAACAGCTGTACAGATCTAGTCATTGACCAAGTTGTACTCAGAGGCGTAGCGAGGGGGGAGGGGCGGGTGGCATATGTCCCCGGGCGCCGAACTCAGGGGGCGCCAAAATGGGTTGGAAAAACAAATTGAAAGTTTGAAAGGGGGTGTAAATAGAAAGTTTAAGAAGGGGTGAAAATCGAAAATCTGGGGGGGGGGGGGGGGTGCAAATCGAAAGTTTGTCCCCGGGTGCCTGGTAGGGTCGCTACGCCTCTGGTTGTACTTACATACCATTGTGGTAGTTACTGCAAGATACTCTGTAGGTTCATATAAAACGCCGATAGTAATGAAACAGATAGGGTTAGTATCCTCACAAATTACACACAATTACACTTACACTATCGACTTAAACTGCAGCAACCTTTTTTTTTTACTTATTTATAAAGCATCGAAGGAAAAATACAAATTAATATCGTTGCTTTTTTTCTGTAATCACGGTTGATGTTTAGGTTTGGATAAGGATCATGGATAGGGTTAGGGATAGGGTCAGGTATAGGGATAGGGTTAGGGATAGGGTTATGGATAGGGTCAAGGAGAGGGTAAGGGATAGGGTCAGAGATAGGGTCAGGAATAGGGTCAGAATTAGGGTCAGAGATAAGATCAGGTATAGAGGATAAGGATTACGGTTAGGGTCTGGATAGGATGAATATAAAGTTAGGCCAAGGGTTGGGTTAGCTACTCTGATATTAAAGAAAAGAATCCCTTCGTCCCTGTCGCAACAAAGCATCACACCAGTAGGTGGATAGACAAAAACAATTGATGTAGGGATAATGTGCATAGGCTGGGGCTGTTAGCACGCCTATCCATAACAGGAAGTCTCTGTTTTTGTAAAGTAAACACGTCTAAGAATATCAAACTGCTTATAATTAGCTGCTTCTATCATACATAACAGGTTCAAACACCCACCCTACGGCGTGTAAACAGAATATATATATATATATATATATATATATATATATATATATATATATATATATATATATATATATATATATGTGTGTGTGTGTGTGTGTAAGTGTGTATGTGAGTGTATTTACCTACATAGGCCTATTAATATATTAATATATTATATATATATATATATATATATATATATATATATATATATATATATATATATATATATATATATAATTATATTATATATATATATATATATATATATATATATATATATATATATATATATATATATATATATATATATTATATTATATGGTGGTTTTCATATATTTTCCTATAAACTTTTATTTTACTATGTGTAGGTTGACCTACGGCCGCCCATCAACGTATTCATGAAGCAAATAACACACCTAGCGTGCTAATCCCAAGGGAAATCTAACCCGTCCTTTCAACACCTGTCAGATGACCCCTAAGGTGGGACTCCTATGCTTTCGGTAGGTAGATAATAAAACACCATAATCACCTTCATACCCCCCCCCCCCCACACACACACACACAATCCCAGAACCCTGTAGACTTTTTCATCCACATTGCTTAGGTCAAACACAACACAGTATTTTATTTTATGTTATTTTTAATTTTTTTTTTTTTTTTTTTGTTGTGACTAGTTTTAAAATTGAAGAATATCGGTTCGTTGGATTTCTTTAAGTCTGTCTACCTTGTAAGAACCAAAGCCTTCATGTTTTCCTTGCTAATGAAAACAGACAGTTGTTATGAAATAAGATGTGTTTTGACAATAGAAAATAAAAAAAAAACAAAGCTACTGCTTGTTTATTCTATCTTCTGAGGGCCAGGTAAACGTCACACTACACACATACATACATACATACACACCAGCAGACGCCAATTCAGAACTCACAACACACAGCCAACAACAACACAGCTTATATCCCTTCACAAACACCCACACACCCACACACAACTGCAATCATTTTATCAACACAAGCAAATACTATGCATACAACACTATCCAATGAAACAGATAAACACACAAGGTAAAATATCGATTTTTACATTCGAGATCAACAACATATTACAGAAATAAATCGAATAATTTGAAAAAGTCGTAACCGAATTTTTTTAACCAACTTTTTAAATTAAACAGTAAACAGCCGATGTAATTAATTTTTAAAACCAATCTTGAAATCTGACTGCTTAGTTGTTGAATTGATTTGTTTATTTTTATTTTTGTTCCTGAAGACATTAGATTTCAAGTTTTTAATTAGATCCAGATTGTATTTTCGTGTCTTAAAGCTTTCATAGATTTGTAAATATATGTGTTAGTAGGTGAACGCTACGTATGATTTTATGTTAGGTTACGTATTATATAGGCCTATCAGACAATTTTTTTCAATGTTCCTTATACATTATATGATAGAAAGAGGTCAGTCGATAAGAAATATACGTTGGATTAATGTTATATTTTGGATAGAAGTTGTATGTTAAAAACGAGGTTTTTTAGATAGATATAGAAGTTATACGTTGGATAGATATGTGAAATACAAGTTATATGTTCATTATATATTGTATTTCAGAAACAAGTCATAGGATAAGGGGTTTTATGTTGAATATGAGTTATATGTTGGATAAAAGTTACATATTAAATTCAAAGGTGGATGTAAGCAGACTAGCTACACTGAACACGCCCCCTTCTCTCTCCATTCCCCCACCCCCACAGTCCCCGCCCCCACCCCAATCACCACAACCCTTTCATTAATGTGAATCCGTAACCACTGAGATCGTTTAATTGATACGTTAACCCTCACTTACACACACGTATACTCACTCACGCAAACACATGCACACACACGCTCAAACACACTCACTCACGCACACACATGCACACTCACTCACGCACACAAACACTCACACTCACACACAGACACTTACACACACACACACGCATACAACCACACAGAGCGCGACCTTGGCGCTCGCCTTCCGTGACAAAATACAATCAAATCAAGGAATACATCTCATTGGTCTGGCCTTGACCCTAGCAGCGTCTGCGATGCTTCTAGCTAACAAGAATTTTGTAATGACGTTTGGAAAAAATAAAACAATAAAAAAAAACATCAGAAATGTTCCTGTATAATTTAAACTAAACGGGTCGCCGTGGTCGAGTCGGTAAAGCTCATGGTTGATAAACCGAAAAGTCTCGTTCGAACCCTCGGGGAGATGAGGCTCGTTAGCTGGGGACAGCAACTCTTCTAGGAGACAACTTCAAAATCAAACAACTGCTGCCTTGTAGTTTGTTCTTGGTTCAACAAAGGCTATGGAGGCAAATCCAAAAAAGAAAAGCAGGCTGAAATCGGAGTCAATTAAGAACGAAGAAGAAGAAGAAGATTTAAACTAACAAAAAAAAGTCAAATTTAATTTTGCCTGGTGGGGTTAAAGTCTCCAGAATTACAATGTATATTGAGTCCGGTCAATATGACCAACAGCTGATGGAACGAAGAAAAACCGAATTAAAAAAATTAACCGAAACTAACATTTTGCAGACCTGTTTTAAACTAAACTAATGCGGAGAATAAAATAAAAAACCACCTAACATAATCCCACCAAGGGGATAAAATTAAAAAAAAACCACCTTACATAATCCCACCTTGAGGATAAAATTTAAAAAAACCACCTTTCATAACCCTACCAAGAGGATAAAATTTAAAAAACACCTTACATAATCCCACCAAGAGGATAGAATAAAAAACCACCTTAAATAATCCCACCAAGAGGATAAAATAAAAAACCACTTTACATAATCCCACTAAGAGGATAAAATAAAAAACCACCGTACATAACCCCACCAAGAGGATAAAATAAATAAAACACATTACATAATCCCACCAAAAGAATAAAATAAAAAAAAAAACCACCTTACATAATCCCACCAGAGGATAAAATAAAAAACCACCATACATAACCACCAAGAGGATAAAATTTAAAAAACCACCTTACATAATCCCACCAAGAGGATAAAATTTAAAAAACCACCTTACATAATCCCACCAAGAGGATAAAATTTAAAAAACCACCTTACAAATTCCCACCAAGAGCTGGCAATAGCTCACGAATCACATACATCTCCTTTAATAAATTCCTTTGACTAGTTGCTTACGCAATAAAAATGTGTCGCTTAACATAAAATGTAGAGTATTATTTATTTTATTGCAGTGGAACCCCCAAAGAAAGAGGAAAGTAGGCAGGCCAACATGGAAAAGTGGAAAAGATTAGTTGTCAGTGAGGCCGAAGCAGCCGGAATGTCGTGGACCCAACTTGGAGGAATCGCCCAAAACCGAGTACGATGTAGAGAAATGGTTGCAACCCTACAATCTACAAGGCCGGGAAAGGGGGGGGGGACAGCAACGATGATGATTATTATCTTCTTCAGTTCAAAATATAAAAATTTACTTCAATGCAAATTGTTATTTCGTTTAGCTGCTAGATCTATAATTTTAAAATGTCTCTGAACTCCAGGAAAAAAAAACAATTGCACAATCTTCGACCTTTAACAAAAAACGTAACAAGTAACAAAGATCTCACCAAGATTTACAGAGCTGAGGGGGGGGGGACTAGCGGAACCTGCGCTTGTGTTTTGTCTACCTTACAAGTTGTCTATGTTTATCTTTGTGTTGGAGTTGTGTAGATGGGAACAGTAGAGGAATTAAGCAACACGCGATGTATCTTGGTGTTGGGGTTGTGTGGATCTGTCAAGCAGAGGAATTAAGCAACATGCGAGAAATTCATTTATAAAAAAAATTTTAAAGTTTTTATGAATTTTTTAAGAGCTATTTTGTGGTCATTATAGAGTAATTTAATACCTTATGGCCATCTTATAGTGGCCAGATTGTCAATACTTTATGGCCATCTTATAGTGGCCAGTTTGTCAATACCTTATGGCCATCTTATAGTGGCCAGTTTGTCAATACTTTATGGCCATCTTACAGTGGCCAGTTTGTCAATACCTTATGGCCATCTTATAGTGGCCATATTGTCCAAACCTACCTGATGAACAACATACATTGACAACATATGTCCTAAACAACAATCCTCAGACATAACAGCCAATCGAGGTCAAGACAGAAAAAAACATGTTGTGTTTACGTGATTATTTTCGTTACGTAAAGAAGAGAAAACACGAATCGGCTGGTAATAAGCTTTATTCTTATACCTCTATAACTGAGCAATCACAGAACTCCTACAACCATACATCTTTAATTGCATATCATAACTACACCTATCAATACAGCAATCATTAACTCGTTTCAACCATTTCTGTCCCCTCAACCTTGCCGATACCTATAGCAACAAAAAGCTTGTTATTCACTTTCCGATTACCTCTAAAACAGAGATAACAAAAGCGTGTTATTCAAGTTCCGATTACCTCTAAAACAGAGAAAACAAAAGAGCAGAATAAAAAATTCCCATGACGGTTATACCAGCCTCTGCTAATGAGATAATTAATTACCCATTAGCATTTGTCTTCTCCAACTATTGACCTCCCGCCCCACCACCCCAAACCACACCCCCTTTCCTATGTCAATTAAGAGTACATTAGTTTTAAAGAGAATTTGAGATACTCCACGTCAAGATGGCGGTCTACAACTCAAACTTGATCGATCATGTCCACCTCAGGTTAATACAAACTTAAATGTGTACAATACATTATCGAATCTGATATATACAAACATAATGTGTACATAAAATTATAAAAATTTGATACACAAAAACATAATGTGTACAATAAATTATCGAATCTGATATATGCAAACATAATGTGTACATAAAATTATCGAATCTGATATATACAAACATAATGTGTCATAAAATTATCAAATCTGATATATGCAAACATAATGTGTACATCAAATTATCAAATCTGATTTATACAAACATAAATGTGTACAACAAACTATTAAATTTGATATATATACAAATATAATGTGTTCATAAAATTATCAAATTTGATATATACAAACATAAATGTGTAGAACAAATTATCAAATCTGATATATAGGTCTACTAATATAAATGTGTACACCAAATTATACAATTTAATACATACAAAGACACATGTGTTCATTAAATCTGTCAAGTTTATTCAAACATAAATGTGTACATGGCGTACATTAGGTTCGATAATAACAAACTTTGAAATTGTACATGTAACTCATCAACTACAGTACATTAAAAAAAATTAAAATGTGTATAATAAATTAATCGATATATTGAAGGTATGAGGTACAGTCAAACATACCTGTGTACATTGGTTATATCAAATAGGCTACATACAAACATAAATGTGTATATTGAATGTGTCAAGTGCATACAAACATAAATGTGTATAATATATGTATCAAGTGCATACAAACATAAATGTGTACATCTAAGATAGCAAGTACAAACATAAATGTCAAAATCGAATATATCAAGTACATTGAAACATACAAACATAAATGAGTACATTGAATGTATTAATTAGGCTACATACAAACATAAATGTGTATATTGAATTTATCAAGTGAATACAAACATAAATGTGTATATTGAATGTATCAAGTACATACAAAAATAAATGTGTACATTGAAGGTAACAAGTACATACAAACATAACTGTGTACATCGAAAGTATCATTGCATACATACATACTTAAATGTGTACCTTGAATGTATCAATTAGACTTCATACAAACATAAGTGTGTACATCGAAGGTACTAAATTATACAAACATAAAGTTGTACATTGAATGTATCAAGTACATACAAACATAAACATGTACATCAAATGCATCAAGCACACACAAACAAAAATGTGTGCATTGAATGTATCAAGTGCATACAAACAAACCGACGTACACGGCTACTTAACGAAGAGTTCCACCACGACCGGACGCCTAACGTACACGGCTACTTAACGAAGAGTTCCACCACGACCGGACGCTTAACGTCTGCTTGAATCCTGCTAATCCCAGACATCTGTTTCAGGTGTGTAAACGGTGTCAGTTGTACAGGTAAGTACCGGTACAGTTGTACAGGTAAGGGGGGGGGCTGTTACATCACCAGCTCAGGTGAGGAGGTGTTACATCACCAGCTCAGGTGAGAAGATGTTCCATCAGCAGTTTGTTGTTGTTTTTTTTTCCCCAGTCTGAACACAACTTCGCCAAAAGCTAAAATTTACAAAGACTTTTTTCAACAAGTAACTAAAGAGATATGCCTACACATTCAATTACATACTTTTTTCCAAACGCTTAAGTTTATAAGTGCTTTTCTTAATTTGTAATTTCCATAATTGCAGACTTACAAATACAAATACAATTATACTTCTTTTTTTCAAAAGTTAAAATTTAAACATATAAAATACGTAATTACAGATACACAAATACACATACAATTACACACCTTTCAAGAGCCTATAATTTCAACCTTCCCTTACACCTAAAATAACAAAATACATTTTACCACTCTATTTATACAGATATATACGTAAAACATTATATAAACCAGTCACCAATAAAACACACACACATCTCCACATATAACTACACTCCCATAAACAAAATTAAAGTTATAAATTTTCTTCTACTCCCTAAAATGACTATTTTATTCTGAAATGATAAAATAATAATTTACATCAATAAACCCAAAGAGCAGTGTTTCTTCCAGACTTTTATCTTCGGAGGGGGGGGGGGGGGAGCACTTGAAATTTTCGGGGGGGGGGGGCGGACGGACACTGTTAAAAGTATATATTTTCTATATAAATTCCATTTCGTTCGGGGGGAGGGGTACGGTAGACTTTCTTCGGGGGGGATGGGGAGGGGCAAAGAGATGCTTGGAAGAAACTCTGCCAAAGTCTAAATATAAGCTTACACATGAGTACACACTGAAAACGCAATTAATATTAAAACCTTTTTACAAGCTTTTATTTAACTTGATTCCTCGTATTTTCGTTATGTATTTTTTACTTAATAATTACATTGTCATGAACGCATACATCTATATTACACAGCGGAAAACTAGTAATTTTATAGGAAAATTGCATCTAAAATTACAAAACAAACATCCACTTAAATTATAAATATTATACCTGCATTATTATGTTTATTAATGTTTATCCCTGCCACGTCCATTACATCGCATACACCTTAAATCATTAAGGTAAGTAAACATCATTAAACTCTTGTAAAATCTCTATTTTGTTATTCATGTTGACGTCAGGTGCAATCACATCATTGAGGATCCGGGAGATATTTTGTTTACAAACTTTCACTCACGCTTCGAATAAATACTTCTTGAGCACCCCCCTCCCCCTCACCCTCCAACCCACACCCCCACCCCACGAGTCTCCACAACTTTCTCGTAATGAAGACAACGATGAGATAGATAAATGATAAGACAGGCAGGTCCCTGATTGTAAAATATTTATGATTACCTTACAGAACTAGGTAAATGGGTTTCTTTCTTTTTTTTTTTTACGTATTTGTTTTACTTCAGTGCAGGTAGGTCACAGTAGAGAGAATGAGAGGTTTTCTACAGCTGGGGTTTAACGTCACTGTAAAGGATTCTCAAACTGGGAGTATAATGTGTAGTATACGCTTTATTATAGCAAAGATTTTGAAAGTGGATATAGCAGGTGGATTATAAGCTTCACTAGAGCAAAAGTGTTGTGGATTATAAGTTTCACTATAGCATACGTTTTGTGGATTATAAGCTTCACTATAACAAAAGATCTGTGGGTTATTATCTTCACTACAGCTAAAGTTTCGTGGATTATTAGCTTCACTATTGCAAACGTATTGTGGATTATAAGCTTTATTATGATAAATGTTTTGTGGATTTTAAACTTCAATATAGCAAAAGTTTTGTGGATTATAAACTTCAATGTACCAAAAGTTGTGTGGATTATAAACTTCAATATAGCAAAAGTTTTGTGGATTATAAGGTTCACTATAGTTATAAGCTTCGCTAAAGCAAAGGTTTTCAAGACTCATATAACAAGTGGATTATAAACTTCACTATATCAAAGGTTTTATAAATGAATATATATAACAGGATGATTATAGGGCTGGTAAGTAGGTCACCAACTAGTGCTACGGCTCAATAAAACCTGCATGAGCCACAGAACTGGTTGGTGACCTACTTACCAGCCCTATAAGCTTTACTATAGCAAATGTTCACAAAGTGGTGATAGCAGGTGGATAATAAGTCTAAAATATTATACTGTGTCTTTCCTCTGGATATAAGCACAATATAAACAATGTTCTTACTGAGGTAAATACATTTAGATAAAAAGAGGGGATCGTGGTTGGATTAGAGTGGTTTGGGGTTGTTTTTCTTGTGAATGTGTGGGTGTCTGTGTGTGTTTTGTTGTGTGTTCCTGTGTGTGGGATTGTTGGTGTGATAGAGAGTGTGGTTGGTGGGCGAGCATTTGCGTGTGCGAAAAACTTAACAAGTAAGAGAGAGAAGCATTGAGTGTGTGGGAGTCATTGTCTGTGTGTGTGTATGTGTGGAAGTATCTGGGTGTGTTCGTGTGTGTGCATGTGTGTGTCTGGGTATATCTGGGTGTGTAAGTGTCTGTGGATGCATGTTTATGTGTCTGTGTGTGCGTGTATGTCTGTATATGTATGTGTGTGTCTCGGTGTGTTCGTGTGTGTGCATGTATGAGTCTGTATGTATGCATGCGTGTGTCTGGGTGTCTGGGTATGTGTGTGCACATAAAACCACATGATGGTTTTTCAGCCACCTACCAGTGGTCGGCGTGGTCGAGTCAGTAAAGCTCATGGTTGCTAAACTGACAAGTCTCGAGTTCGAACCCTCGGGCAGATAAGGCTCGAAATGAGACTCCAAAATCAAACAAACGCTGCCTTGTAGTTTGTTCTTGGTTGGAAAGCAAATCTACAAAGAAAACGGAGTCAACATCCTGTATGGCGCATAACCAGTTGACACGTATACTTAATTGTGTTGGGGAGAATCTCTTCACTAGAATTACAAGAAGAAAGCCACCAGCCAATATAAATCTTCTCTATACACATAAACTCTTCCAATAACACATCTTCAATTCGGAGATTTCTCTCGTAGATTGTTGTTTTCTTTTTAACTTAACCTCAACTAAGACCTAAATGAAAGCTAATTTTTTTTTATCATCTTTTGGAAGTCTGCCTTTTAAGTGTAGATGAACACCTTTCTGCAATATTCACATCCAACGAAAACCTTCAGTTATTAAAATTAATTATCCGTTGTTTTGTTTTCTTTAGACTTTATCTTCAAATTAATTCCAAATGATAATTTTGGCTTCTGTTAAATAGGTTTTAAAAAAAAAAAGAGCCCACCTCTTATTAACCGATCTTTGAACTTGATAAACGTGATGATTCTTACCTAAAGAAACTTAACACCCATTTATATTTTAAACGATGTTTTATACTTGGGCAAGTGCTAGATCTTATATCTCAGATTTCTATATATATATATAACAAATGTTTTTGATGAATATTGGAACGAAGACTTGATTTTGATGAACTTCTAGATTGGACATTCGATTACAGTTAGTAGATAAAGATAAAATAAATTAACACACAAAATGCTGCCCGAAAACTTTCATAAGATTTGACTTTACGGTTCCAGCATTATTTTAATACGTGTTATTTAACATCTCTGGCATATTTCATATCTCGAAAAACAATTAGTTCACATTGTCTACTTTGCTCGTTCGTGTCCAAGACACATGGTACCGATGAAGTAGAGTTCATCTGTTTCAGGGAGACCTCGGAATATGAAGGGATAGTGTGGTCAGCAGTATGCCCAGCAGCCTTTGCTTTCCCTAGCGTGAGTTAGGTACCCATTTGGGTGGACTCAGGGAAGCTGACTTGAACCCGGATTCGAACTCGAAACTTTCAGCTTTACGTTCCCGTTAAAAAAAAAAATATTTCTTTTCATTTTTAACGTATTTTAAATTTATATCTTCAAGTTTTCGAATTTCAAAACATATTTTTGTAAGTTAATCTTTAGATGAGATATGAAAGCGTGGGATAAATCAGATTTGAAGATAAAGCAATATGTGCATTGTTATTCTTATGCAGAAGAGTTGGTTATAAGGCTGGCTGAAACAAATGGGTCAGGTAGTTTTTTGCTGAACAGTTGGCTTTTGTTGACGCATAAGGGGGTAGAAGTTAAAGTAATGACATGGGTGGCAAGGTGTAACAGGGTGTGACGGTGTGTGACTGAGTGTGACAGGGTGTGACGGTGTGACTGTGTGTGACGGTGTGACAGTGTGACTGTGTGATGGATTTTGAAAGAATGTGACGGAATGTGACAGTGAGTGACATTATGTGACATCATGGGACATCATGTGACATTGTGTGACAGTATGAGACATTATGTGATAATGTGTGACAGAGTGTGACGGTGTGACTTCGTGTGTCAGCGTGTAGCAGGGTATGATACAATGCTGCAGGGTGTGAAACTGTGTGATGGATTGTGAAAGAATGTAACAGAATGTGACAGTATGTAACATTTGTGACATGTGACAGTGTGTGACTGTGACAGTGTGTGACAGGGTGTGACAGGGTATAGCAGGGTATGATACAATGCGGCAGGGCGGAACACAGTGTGATGAATTGTAAAAGAATGTGACTAAGGTTGACTGAGTGTGGCAAGGTGTGTCGCAGTGTATTAGTGAGACTTGGCAGGGTGCTGTGTGACGGGGTGTGACAGAATGTGACTAAATTTGACAGTGTGTGACATTATGTGACATTTTGTGACAGAGTGTGACAGATTTTGACAGAATGTGGCATTGTGTGACATCATGTGATATTATGTGACAGGATATGATAGTGTTTGAAATTTTGTGACATTATGTGACAGTATGTGATATTATGTTACACTTTGTGACGGGGCGTGACTCGGACAATTTGTACACTAGCGGCTGACCACGAACCATCAGTTTAGTGAAGTTATGTACAACACCGAGGGCGTATTTTGTCTACACATCTATATCACACTACACTATGTTCTACTCAAGTCTTTTCAGCGTTAATTTTTTTAAAATATCATTAAAAGCCAGTGGAAAATGATGAAACAAAAATAATAATAAAATAAAACGTATTTTGTGCAAAGATGCTTTCAGAGGCTAATTAATATTTTAAAAATTACCGGAAAATCAATTAGATGGAAATGGCACATGATCATTCTGGTTTGATTTAAAGAAAGTTCAAGGTCATTAACTAGCCACAATCCAACCGTCATCCGGGTATTGGTTCCAGATTTTGGCTCACTGCTCCCGTCCACACCCCTCCCCTTGGAATTATATTAACTACATCCCTTCTCAAGGAATTATATTTTTTGGGGGTGCGGACACTGTTAAAAGTATATATTTTCTATATAAATTTCATTTCGTTCTAGGGGGCGGTAGACTCTCTTCGGTGAGGCAGAGCCGCCCCCCCCCCCCCCCCGCCCCGAAGAGATGCCTGGAAGAAACTCTGTTCGAACTCGAGACTTGTCGGTTTTGGGACGAAAAAGAACAACTTTAGAACCCTCGCGTTGAAACTCTTGCGCAATTTTTTCACCTATCTCCATCGATAGAGTGAGCAGTGCAGGAACTCAACAGTCGTAAGTTTGAAGTCGCGTGCGACGAACAGGAAACCGTATTTTACATTGAGTGCTTTCGCCCGTGTGTTTCACGGTATTTGATGAGTTCAGGGTTGTTTTGTTCAAGAGTTTTTTTAAGTGGGACTGTCAGTTTGTTGTGGGGTTGAAATACATCAGTTCATTAGGGTGTTGGGGGCGGCGTCAGGGAATGGGCGTGGGGAGCGTGAGTGATTGCACGGCCGGGGTCGTGAGCACGTGCGTGTGTGTGTGTGTGTGTGTGTGTGTGTGTGTGTGTGTGTGTGTGTGTGTGTGTGTGTGTGTGCGAGTGTGTGGTGTGTTTTTGTACATGTACGAGTATCTGTGTGTGTTCGTGTATAGCAAGGTAGGCTGCAAGTGAGCGAGTTTGTGTGTGTTTGTACATCTCAGGGTAGGTTTTGTGTGTGCAAGTGTGTGTGGTATGTGTGCATGTACGAGTATTCTGTATGTGAGTGTGTGTGTATTTGTTCATGTACGAATATATATATATATATATATATATATATATATATATATATATATGTGTGTGTGTGTGTTTGTGTGTGTGTGTGTGTGTGTGTGTGTGTGTGTGTGTATGTGTGTGTGTAAATATATCCCAGTGTTTGTGTATTTGTTCTCATTCGTGTCTATGTAGGAGCCTATAAATGAGTGTGCAATTGTCGTCTCAGTTTCAATGAGTCAGTTCTTACCATATAAAAGTGTATGTTGTGTAATTAAAAACACACACATCAAAAAACATTTTCTTTTTGACATTGACACAAGCAATTGTATTCGATACCATCAGTACCCACTGAAGCGCCAAATTCGATACAAACACAATCAGTATTCGATTCCTCCTTGTCTGTGTAGGACACCTGAGGTTAAGCACAAACGACAGCAATTTACCAGCTCAGTGAAACGTAGCCGTTTCCGTCCCGTTCCCCTCGCCACTTCCATCCCTTACGGCACAAAACATCTTGGGCAAATATGATTTCATAACACAAGGGTATTGATAACATCTTGGAATCGATTCCATCTTGGTATCGATAACATCCTGGAATGGATAGCATCGAGATATTGATTATATGTCGCGCATTCTTCCAATTAAATTTTTTGTGTTAAAAATGCATATCTAACATGCCTTATCCAGATGGGGAAAAGTTTCTTCAATTAATTTTTTTTGGGTATGTCTTATGCTTTTTTTTTTTATTTTTTTTTTAAACTTAGCAAATATTCAGCATCGGACTCATTTTAACATCGCACATATTCATCGGTTGCATTTATTTTATTTTCATTTTTCGCAGATTTTACAAACTTATTTTAACTTAGCACATTTTCCAACGCTGTTGGGTTTTTTTTCCAAAGAACGAAAACAAACATCGTAAAATCACGAACTTCGAATGAAAACGAAAATCGCTAAGATACGAACATCGAATAGATCGAACATCGAATAGATTGAAGATCACATTGATCTTAATGCACAGATTCAATGATCACATTTGTTATGTACTTAATTTCGCTGGCCTAATACCATCTCAAGATCCCCTTCAGAAAATAGAGATGGATTGGCCACACACTCAGGAAGCCTGTATCCAGCATAGCAAGACAGGCCCTCACCTATAATCCACAGGGAAAAACGAAAAAGATTCAGACCAAGAAAGACCTGGAGACGTAACCTAGAAGAAGACACCAAGAAGATTGGATATACCTGGGTACAGTTGGAGAGACTAGCCCAGGACAGGAAAGCTCTTATCAGCGGCCTATGTCCCAGGAAGGAAGACAGGGTAACCTTATCAAAATGTACCTGATACGCAATTTCTCACCGAGTACAGGTAAGGTCCAGATTATCTGTCAATGAGGTAGATGAAGTAGAGTTCAACTGTTTCCAACTTCGCCTCTGATTCTAAACTCGTATTAATTCAAAAACTGTCGAGTTCAATCACCACTAATATTCTAATTTTTCCCCCATCCCCCACCTTTCGATCAACCCCCCCCCCCCCCAGTGTTAATTTCTAACCAGCCACTTGTTAAGGCAAGCGATAAAAACAATTTGTTTCATGACTTAACGCCATTGAGTTAAAGAGGAAGTCGAGCAGGTTAACCACTTCCTGTTTTCTATTTGTTTTGTGTTTTTTTATAGTATTTTTTTTTTTACCTGGCTATTACCTTATTGTAACTTTTATTCGCCTTCAACACACTTACCTGTAAAAGTGTCGGGGATGGGAGGGGTGGAACTGTGCGTGGGTGGGAAATGTGAGGGTGGGGACGCATAACAGAATAAGTACAAGTCACCAACATTTCTTCCCCCCCACCCACCCCACCCCATTTTTTTTTAAAGAAAACTTTTTTGAAGAAACGCCAAGAGGTAAAGAAAAAATTGCTTCCTGCAAGCACAAAAGGGTGATAATTAAACAAGTTCCATAACTCTATTCCCACACCGTTTACAATTAGAAACGAGTCGTTGCGAATTCTGTATTCACTCAAGGGGGAGTAATTTCTTTTCAGATGAAACGGTGTCTCCAGTCTTTATTTTAAACTAACATTATTCCAAAACGAGTTTACGCTACTTAGCTTTGAGTTACTATTTTTTTTTTTTTTTTTTTTTTTTTTTTGTAAGGTTATTGATTGCATTAGCTGGTCTGATTAAAGAGAAGAAAAAAATCGATTTCCTTGGTCGATCCGACACAGCAAAGCAATGAAGATTAAAGAAAAGTTGTAGATACGTATCGGAAGCTTCGATCCCGCGGTACGGCAAGCTAAAGGAGAACCGGTACAGTTTTTATTAGCTCAGGATTGTGTAATATCACTACGTACTTTTCAATTATGAATTTTTGGGAAAAGAACGAAAAATTATAATCAACAAGGTTTTAGTATCAAGTTGTTTTTTTTAATAATAACATGTATAGTTTATCAAGAATAATAATAATAGTAATAATAATTTTATTTTTTTCCATTCTAAATTAGAATATCATGTTTAAAATTTTACAGTTATAAATGACCGTTTCAGGTAAAAACGCTGTAGAATATTTATTTTTTTCTTCTCTTTTATTTTATTTGCAATCAGTCTGCGTTCTAAAAGAATTAGAATTAATATAAAAGTATTACCACGAAAACAACGAGGTTGTGATGGGGGTGGGGGAGAGAGATTAACCCATGGCATATAACAGGAGAAAATACATTAAATTAAAATGAAAGCTATGCAAAGATATACCAATATGGATAAAACGCATCCAATGTATACATATTATATATATATATATATATATATATATATATATATATATATATATATATATATATATATATATATAAAGGTATGTATATGTATAAATACATATACACATATAAATATACATATAAATATTTATATATTATATGTATATTTATATGTGTATATATTTATAAATATTTAAATATATATTATCCATTTCCATTAATACACTATATATATATATATATATATATATATATATATATATATATATATATATATATATATATATATATATATATATATATATATATATATATATATATATATATATATATATATATATATATATATTGAAAATGCAGTAGGACAGCGTCGAAACCACTCCTAAAAATGATGTCTTCTGGTACCCGACATTTTGAGCCCAAGTGTCTGGTACCTTAAGTTACAATATAGAATAGTGCACACACAATTACAGTACACATTGACACGCACCCTTTAATATTGCCAGTCCATTCGATCGATGTTCGTCTGGTTTACCGGATGTGAGAAAACGAAACTCGATTACTGTGCCAATATTTTGTTTATTTTATTTTTTTTACATTTGAGTGGTTTCCCTTTGTTTTGGGTTATAGGAACTGTGAGGATTACTTGGTATGTATCAGGCTTGCCGGTATAGACGTGGTCTGATGGTTATTGACATTTTAATATTGTTTTTTTTTTTATTCCATTTGACACGGACGTAAATTTTTTTTCAGACTGTTTTGGTCAAAACGAGTTATGGTGAATATGAATATCGAGTTTTTATATTGAATAAATCATTAGAATATACTTAAAACTGCTTTGCCAAGGAGGTTGGGAGTCGTCCATAAATGACGTCACACTCGTAGGGGGGAGGGGGGGTCCGTAATTTTGTGACAGTGTATGATGAGGGGGAGGGGGGAGGGGGGGGGGTGTTCAGATGGTGTGACGTCACTTTTTGCATTATAAAAAAAGAGATGTTAGAAAACAAGCTTTAGCCGTTATTTAGCGTTTTAGAAAATTGTTTCAATAAATAGTAATAGGAATTGATCAAAATACTCTATGTTTACAGAGTTCTGACAAGATTTTGGAAAAATATCAATGTTTTAAGAAAAATTAAACAGCAATTTGAGGGGGGGGGGGGGGTTGCAGGCTGAGGTGTGACGTCATTTTAGGGGGGGGTGTCTGACTTTTTGTGACGACGTGTGACGGAGGGGAGGGGGAGAGGTAAAAATCATCCAAAAAAGCGTGACGTCATTTATGGATAACCCCTTGATCGTGGGTTATCTAGATGTGTATGATGACGTTAGTGATGGTAGTGATGGTAGTGATGGTAGTGATGGTAGTGATTATATAAATGACATTGATGACGGATAATTATAATGATACTTATGATAATGATGTTGGTGGTGGTGATCATGATAATGATGATGACGATAACGATAACGATATCGACGATGTTTATATTGATGAAGGTGAAGATGAGAGTGATAAAAATAATGAGGATGATTACCATGAAAAATGCTAATTATTATAACAATAATGATAGATAGCGATAATTAAGTGATTATTTAGATAAATTTAATGAATTTATAGGCCTACTTTTCTTTTTTATAACGGATAAAATTAACAGATGAAAAATTAATCTAAAACACAATTAAGCGCTCTCTGGGCCTACATGATAAAAATAATTAAGAACCTTTAATTGAAACAACAATGTCCATGGGTGGACTAGCTTTGTCCAAGAGGCCCGCGGAATTTTTAAACACCCCCCCCCCCCCTCCCAACCCCAGATTGAAATTTTCATTGTGGATATTTTACTCCATCAAAATTTGAGTTGTATACCTTAGCATGTAGGAATGGTAAAATACAACCTTTTTTTTTTTAAATCAAAACTCTCATAGCACTATTACAGCACCGTTCATGGGGGCCCACCGGAATTTCTCCTGTGGGCCTACCGGAATTTTTCCTGTGGGCCTACCGGAATTTCTCCTGTGGGCCTACCGGAATTTCTCCTGTGGGCCTACCGGAATTTCTCCTGTGGGCCTACCGGAATTTCTCCTGGGGGCCTACCGGAATTTCTCCTGTGGGCCTACCGGAATTTCTCCTGGGGGCCTACCGGAATTTTTCCTGGGGGCCACTGGAATTCTCCTGTGGGCCCAACTGAATTTTCGTGGTAGACCTGCGGACCAGTCCGCCACTGACTATGTCAGTATGTAAAATAAAGATGACCGTCTATTGGTTCTATAATTTATTTATTTCACAAATTGTAAAATAAATTTAAAAAAAAAACATTATGTAAATCCGAACTATATAATGAAGAAATATTGCGACATCATATTATATTACATATTTCAGGCCAAACTTGTATTAAGGAGCTGATACACCACATGAAGACCACGGGTAGACCACAGATAGACCACAGGTAGACCACAGAGGATAAACCACAGTTGTCACCGTGTTCTACCTTTTTAGAAGAATGAGATTTTGTGTGTGAGATCCTTTCCTGTTCTATTCTGGCATGATTTTTAAAATCGTGGTTTTACGCTTTCATAGTGTTATACGTGACAGATATACACGAGTACTACATGAATATGGCACTAACTCAAATTTTTTTTAAAGTGGATATCGGTGGTTTATCCCATGTGGTATTCAAATGGAATCAAATAAGAGGGTGCTCCACAATTTTACTTGACTAAAAGACTAAAACTAACAGCCAGCGCTGTGTTTTCTTTCGGACTTTTCTCCGGGGGGGGGGGGAGGGGGGTACATGATATTTTCGATGGTGGAGGCAGATTAAATTTTCCGGGGGGGGGGGGGGGGAAGGGGGTACATGATATTTTCGATGGTGGAGGCAGATTAAATTTACCGGGGGGGGAGTAAAAGTATTTATTATCTATATAAATTACAGAGCCCCCCCCCCACCCTCTCCCACCCAGAGAGATACCTGAAAGAAACGGGCGCTGTTGATTCACGGTGTCATGTGTTCACAATATGTGTGAAAAATGGTAGAGGTTGTTCGAAATATCTCAACCTGTGAAGACTTTTTCTTTTTTAAATGTGGTATTTTGACATATGTCGTACAAATCAACTAAACAGTTTTATAATCTGTGATATAAACTCATGATTGAAAAGGGACTACAAATCTTAAACAACAACACCAGTAATTAAAACTTCTTCTTCTTCTTCTTCGTTCTTAATTATTAGTGTTGAGGCGGATCGAGATTTATCTGCCAGTGGGTTTTATCGAGACTTTGTTCGAATTTATCAACCATGAGCTTTTTGCCGACTCGACCACGCCTCCAACACAATTAAGCGTTACGTGTCAACTGGTTATGCGCTATTGAGGCCATTGACTCCGATTTCAGCCTGCTTTTCTTTTTGGATTTGCTTCTATAGCCTTTGTCCAACCAAGAACAAACTACAAGGCAGCAGTTGTTTAATTTTGGAGTTAAACGACGATGGGGATTTAAAAAAAAAAAAAAGCCTTTAAATATAAATTAAAACGTTGAAAGTAATTAACATGTGCTGAACATATTAAAATGATGATTTATTAAACTGTAAGCGACGCTATTTAAAAATATCACATGGTTCTCAGATGCTGGGTATAAAATGGAATCGCCGAAAATATCTGAGTTACCTGCTGAAACTAAAATTTGGTTTATTCCTAACATTAGGTAGAGAGTGAAGTTATATCCTCTATGCAATTCATGCTGTGTGATGTTCTCACTACCTAAATAATGCGTGTTGTTTCGTTCTAATTCCTTACGGGATAATAGAAAGAGTAGGTGTTGTATTGGACAGTGTCGTTGAGAATAGTATGGGATGGGCTGAATTTTAAAGAGCCGTATAGAACTACGGTAAAGACGATACAGTGGTGGTTGATTGAGGAGTGGGCGAGGGGGCGTAGTAAGTGAAGTACACTTTCGAACCTGGCGGCCCATGGAGCAGGTGAAGTAGAATTCATCTGTTTCTGTTAACTCGGCCTATAAAGTGACAGTGTGGTCAGCACTAAGTCAAACGGCTGCCGTATACTTTCCATAACGTGAGTCAGTTGCCCGTCAGAGCTGGGGGGGGGGGGGGGGTTGGACTCAAGGACGCTATAAGGGCACGAACCCGGGATTCGAATTCGCAGACTTTCGGGTTAGCAGTCGTATGCTCTACTATCCGTACACGATATTAAGAGTAGGAGGGGTGGGGGGTAGAGTGTTTTATTTTTTTTTTCATTCCTGATTGTCCGATTGTCCCAAGAAGGTTTTCGTGTACAGACCATAAATTCGAACTTAACAACACTTACCCTCATTTGATGTCTGATGTCTTATGATAATTGGACAAGGTGGAGAGGCAGGGGACCTGACATTTTGTGTTACAGTCAGCCGGGGGGTGACATTTTGAGCTGTGCGTGACACAATTTGAGGATGACCCCCACAGAAAAGTAAATTCAAAACACGCGAACAACCCCCCCCCCCACCCCCGTACCGTCTGTGCTTCTGTACATCTCATCTTGTCCATTTCACTGGCGGTAATATTCTCCATACCATAACTTGTCATTTCACACTGAAAATTACGACTGACACGCAAGCGTGAATTTTTGGAAATTCCCGACATTATATTTAGACAAACGGGTTTTCCCATTGGCAATACTAGTAATAAAAAAAAATAATTGTATTTTTTTGCGCTGACATGATGCATAGTGGCAAGGTTAGTGTTTTTATTTGCATATTCGCACTTGGTAACATCGGCTTTGTTTTCGTTTGCCAAATTGTAAAATCTTGTAGCCAGGAGTGCTCAATGCAAATACAAAAAAGTAACCATTGATATCATAAGTTGATCAGCTTCCTTTAAAACCATCCTAGAGAAAAAAAAAGGGAAAAAAACGATATCTACTTTTCATCGCCATACTCTGATACTTTCAAAACCAATTACATTACCCTTTAAAATCATACGTAAATTTCATTGGAATCGATATCGGAATAATACACAGATATCGATCCTGACTTGTACTTTTGACCAGATGGGATCACATTACAGTTCCGTATTGCCCGAATACGATACCGTCCCGTAGATCTAGACATTCGATTACCATTTTTTTTTTTTTAAAACTGCACACGCCTCTTCCTACCCTCCCTCATCCCCCACCCCTTTTCCTCATTCCTTAAGTAGAACACTCGATTACTCCCACACCCCTCGACTATCGACTAAGCACTTGTCAGATAGTAGGAAGGAGTGGGGGTATCGAGGGGAAGGTGGGGTTGATGGACGGGTTCGATTATTTACTCAACGGTCAACGTTGACACACCCATTAGTTGTTTTTTTAATGTACACGATCGTTACCATGACAACGGTTTGTCACTTTCGAGAGAGAAAAAAATATTTAAAACAGCAGACATGAGGCGAGACTTTTTTGTTTAAAAAGCGCGAACTAAAAAAACTACGGACCAATTTGGTTATTTACTAGACTTCTAGAATTCTAATATGTTCAACCTTTCTGATTCCAGTAGTTGTTTAATTATGAAACAAAGAAATTACCTCTATCTTATTCTTTTTGTTTTGTCGTAGAGATGGGTCAAAGTCTTGTTGGTATAAAAGTATAAATTAAAGTATCCTTTCAAACCTGATGCCCCGTGGAGTAGGTGAAGTAGTGTAAACCTGTTTCTGTAACCTACTGAATTTATACTGAATATTAATATTAAGGAATAGTGTGGTCAGCACTATGCCCAGCCGCCTTTACTTTCCCTAACGTAAGTCAGGTACCCATCAGAGCTGAGTGGACTCAGGGACGTGCTACGACCCCAGTCAGGGACCCGAACTCGAGACTTTCAGGTTAGTAGTCAAAGAGTATAAGAGTGGTTTTCTCAATAACAAAATGTAATCAAATCAATCGTGAAAACAGTATAATCAAAATGTTTAATTTTATAGTTCCCTCATTGGGAAGATGAAACATTGTGTGTACTAAATTGTTGCGCCGTGTTGACGTGTGTCATTTTGGTACAACACTTGCACATCTCTGTACCTGTTTCCGCCCTTGTGTTTGTTTTTATGTTCCTGTCTACCTTAGGGTTTTGACATGCTTCGCGGAGAATTTTTTTTTATTAGTGTACGCAACACAATAAATATGTGGAAGATTCTTTGGATTGTGTAGCACTGTTTTTGGATATAGCACTGTATTCCAAGTGTAGTACTGTTTTTGGATATAGCACTGTTTTTAACTGTAGCACTGTTTGCAAGTGTAGCACTGTTTTTAAGTGTAGCACTGTTTGCAAGTGTAGCACTGTTTGCAAGTGAAGCACTGTTTGCAAGTGAAGCACTGTTTGTAAGTGTAGCACTGTTTGTAAGTGTAGCACTGTTTGTAAGTGTAGCACTGTTTATCAAGTTACCTTTGCGAGTCAAGCGATCCATAGGGCACAGCTGTTCACAGCATATGAAGGGATATTGTGGTCAGCTCTATGCCCAGCCGCCCTTACTTTCCTTAACGTAAGTCAGAGCTAGGTGGGGCTCAGGGACGTCCTATGGATACTATCCTGAGTATTGTATGGACGTGCAGAAAACTCACTCCTCTCAAGAAAAACGTTCATAGCTCCCTCCTACCTTAAACATTTGGAAGCATGTACTTTTAATGCTAACCAATGTTTCAGCCAGCTTGATATCAGGTCCGCTACTGCTATTTCCCGGCTATAAGTACCGGACTTAGTTGGATCAAATAAGGGCGGGTTTCCATACATTCCCTTTACGTCGGGGTCACACACACACACACACACACACACACACACACACACACACACACACACACACACACACAGATGAACTCTACTCCATGTAGTGATTGTTATTTCCAAAAGAACAGCGTATCTAATGCTGCTTCCCCCCACACCTCTTACGTTTTCCTCTCTTAAAACTGCGATATAATCAACATCACATCAAGAGAGGGAAGAGAGAGCACTAGTATTCACTTTATCAGCTCATCTTTTAAAAAAAAAAAAAAACCTACGTCTACGCCCCTGAATCGTACAAAACTTGGTCCAATTTTTTTTCTCCAACAAACATTTGACACTTACAAAACCTACGTCTACGTCCCTGAATCATACAAAACTTGGTCCAAATTTTTTCTCCAACAAAAATTTGACACTAAAAAAAACCTACGTCTACGCCCCTGAATCATACAAAACTTGGTCCAATTGTCTCTCCAATAAACATTTGACACTAAAAAAAACTACGTCTACGTCCCTGAATCATACAAAACTTGGTCCAAATTTTTTCTCCAACAAAAATTTGACACTAAAAAAAACCTACGTCTACGCCCCTGAATCATACAAAACTTGGTCCAAATTTTTTCTCCAACAAAAATTTGACACTAAAAAAAACCTACGTCTACGCCCCTGAATCATACAAAACTTGGTCCAAATTTTTTCTCCAACAAAAATTTGACACTAAAAAAAACCTACGTCTACGCCCCTGAATCATACAAAACTTGGTCCAAATTTTTTCTCCAACAAAAATTTGACACTAAAAAAAACCTACGTCTACGCCCCTGAATCATACAAAACTTGGTCCAATTTTTTTCTCCAACAAACATTTGACACTAAAAAAATGGCTCTGACAGAAGATCTCATTGTATTGTATGCAGTCGTGTTTTTCCCCCGTTACTGTGGTACAACCCCCCCCCCCTCCCGTTACTGTGGTACACCCACCCCCCTTTACTGTTATACACCCCCCCCTCCTATCTACCTGTATACCATGACTGTATGACAACACCAACACAAGCTTGAAATAGTGAACCACGTACTGGAATGTTGAGCTGTATCAGCGGTTCTAAATTGTTCGTGGAGGGGTCTCCAATTTTGAAATTATTACGGTCGTGTGTACGTAATCTACATAACCTTCTACTACAGTGTGTCGCTACACTTGGTTAACCAGGGGTTCTAAATTTATTGTGGAGGGGTCTCCAATTTTTTTTTTAAATTAGTACTACCGTGTATGCAAAAGGCACACACCCTCTACTATGTATTAATACACATAGTAAACCAGGGGTTCTAAATTGTGTGTAAATCTACAACCAATTTTTAAAATAGCTAGGAGTTATTAAGCCATATCACTATTCACAACAATAACACCACTATGCTTAGTTAACCAGGGGTTTTAAATAATGTGTAAATCATTAGCCTCCATTTTTTTTTAAAATAGTACTCTAAAGCCTTATCACATTATACTAGACTGTATTACGACCCTTAGTTAAGCAGGGATTCTAAATTATGTGTGAATCGACCTGCTATTTTTAAAATTAGTACGCGGGAGAAGACAGAACACCTTCAACTTGACCAGTGCTTCTTAACCTAGGTTCGATCGAACCCCGAGGGTTCGGTGAGTCTCGGGGATTTGGCGGTGGTCAACACCCTCACCCGACTCATATTATTCACGATCGGATTTTGTCAGCGCGAACGATATAATTATTAAGAAGATTTCAGTGAACGCGCATGTGAAACTGGTGGAGTTGGGTACCCCCAAAAAGTTGAAGAACCACTGTACTAGACTGTAATTCAACACTTAGTAAAGCATGGGTTTTGTAGACTACCTACCATAATGCAGTGTTGAAGCAGCGGTTCTAAACTACGTGTACTATAGCCTCTTGTTTTATTAAACAGCTCTATGTGTGTTTCAAGTTCACACCACGTTATTACAAACTACCCAGTATCTCTTACAATAGTGTCAACATACATTTGTCTTTAATTCATGTACTATAACAGCAATAATGTCGTTTAAATAATTGTAATTAATATTTGGGTCTACATACACATATATTTGCCTACCTCAACTAAAACTCTAAGAGAAAGGATGAGGCTTCAATAGTTTAATTAATTAACAAATCACGTGTATGTGTGTACGTGTACGTGTACGTGTACGTGTACGTGTAAGGGTAAGGGTACGGGTAAGGGTAAGGGTAAGGGTAAGGGTAAGAGTAAGGGTAAGGGTAAGGGTAAGGGTAAGGGTAAGGGTAAGGGTAAGGGTACGGATAAGGGTAAGGGTAAGGGTAAGGGTAAGGGTAAGGGTCAGGGTCAGGGTAAGGGTAAGGGTAAGGGTAAGGGTAAGGGTAAGGGTAAGGGTAAGGGTAAGGGTAAGGGTAAGGGTAAGGGTAAGGGTAAGGGTAAGGGTAAGGGTAAGGGTAAGGGTAAGGGTAAGGGTAAGGGTAAGGGTAAGGGTAAGGGTAAGGGTAAGGGTAAGGGTAAGGGTAAGGGTAAGGGTAAGGGTAAGGGTAAGGGTAAGGGTAAGGGTAAGGGTAAGGGTAAGGGTAAGGGTAAGGGTAAGGGTGTGTATATGAGTATGTGTCTGTGTGTTTACACAACTACGTGTTAATCCCATAACCAATTACCCCAACAGCTTCATATGTTACCGTCCTGTGCCGGCACGTTCCGCCTGACTGCCCACCCACTGTGTCACCGTCCGTCGTCACCAGGCGACCAACAGCGCCACCACAACTCATCTATTATGTCAAACCCCATACAAACCCCGCCGTGTATGTTGTTCAGGCGGTCACGCCCACCACTACTCGTACACTCGTACACTATTCCGGTTCACTAAACAGACCCCCTCCTCTCCCCATTATATAAAGTTGTTAGAACAAATGTCACATGCATATTACTCCCAATCCTCTGTATTGCACTTATAACCGCACCTACTGTCTTATTGTTGAAATCTAGTCACAGCACATTACAACATAATCAATAGCCCGTGTTAATCTAATTGAATTTACCAATAGGGGGTCTCGTGTGGGACAATTTGATTCCTATTTTTAACAAAGGTTCCTATCTACTGTACAAAAGAGTCTCTTAGATTTGACAGAACCATATATTAATATATATATATATATATATATATATATATATATATATATATATATATATATATATATATATATATATATATATATATATATGTGTGTGTGTGTGTGTGTGTGTGTGTGTGTGTGTGTAAATGTATATATATATATATATATATATATATATATATATATATATATATATATATATATATATATATATATAACACTTAGAACAGAACATTTTGGTACCAAATACTGTGGCTACATATATTACATTAAGAAAGATAGCACGAGCTAGCATGACATCGCCATGAAAGAATAAGAAAAAAAACATATTTTCTACCAGATAACGCTATAGATTTATGATAGCCATTTTCTTTTCATTGGCTGGCTCCAAAAACTGGTGACTTTCGCTATCCCCACCCCTCACAACCCAACCCCCTCCACACACATACACACACACACACAGTCACACACACACCTTAACCCCTTATCTTTTTTATTGTGCGTCATTTCCTTAAGCACTGTTATTGCGACTGATATAAAAATCCAGTTTGATAAGAGAAAAAAAATGCCACTTTTACTGTACTAACAGGGGTGTAAGACTAACTCTCGTGACCAAAGCTCTTGTGACCAATATAGAACACTCTAGAAAGCGCTTGCTGCAGCCTTTACCACATCTGAAATAAATCTTTTATTATTCTGTTAAACAACGCATTTAAAATGTATAGTTTTACTGGGAGGGGGGGGGGTATTTGGGTTATACTAACCTGCGGTTCTCAAAGCTCTGGTCTGCGGGCCGTTACCGGTTATGGTGAAACAGTTGTAGAACAGTGGACATGTGGGGGTGGCGGGCTTGTATAGCTAGCCGACTTTACACTGCACGGTTGGGAGATTGGTGACAGGATGTGTGCCCACGTCATTACTAGATGCATCACGGAATTTCTTACTTGTAGGAACGAGGGAGGACGGGGGTGAGGAGTGAGGAGTGGCAAAAGAGATTGGGGGGAGTGGGGATTGGAAGCACAATTCTTTCTTCTTCTTCTTCTGCGTTCTTAATTAAGTTTATGGTGGACGAATTAAACAACAAGTCCAACTTCGTGTATGAACTGGACTGTGGTCTCCAGGTCTGCAGGTGCCCCATATAGTTTTTGCTTGAGTGGGGTGAGCAGGGGCCAGTGTTTGGATCGCGCCTGGTTATATAAGGAACAGTCCTGAAGGACGTGCTCTGTATTCTCCGGGGCCTTGCCACAAGGGCAAGTTTCACTAGACTCAAGTTTTAGTTTTTTTATATAGTCGTGTGCTGTTTCAGTCTGTTGTGACCTGTTTTGAGTCTAAAGATTATGTGTTGTTGTTTGCGTGTCAGTTTGTAAAATCCGAGGAGCACAATTGAATGTTGTTGTTTGTTGTTTTGAGGGGTTTTTTTTTAATTAATTACTTAGCAACAGGTGTTCGCGATCCCATATGTCTTGTGCACAAATTGGAGAATATGATGATGAATATGTGTTCAACATAGATCTTTTTCATAGATATTTTTAAATGCAAAAACTAAAGAAATTTTTTTTTTAAATCCTGACAACTTTAAAAGTCCAAGTGTCATTTGCTGCTCTTTTATTAAAGAAAAATTCATCAGTCTTTCAATTCTCATTTATTTAATTGCGTATTTAAAAAAATATAAATCGTGTTTTCTCTCATAATTTAATTTGAGAAGCCCCGGCTTAAACAACAGCTGGGCCGGCGACGTAAACGTTTACACAAAATTAACCAACTGTGGCTAATTGATCGGCGTCATTCAGGCGGAACTGAGTGCAATTGTTATCGAATTATTCATGATTAATTAAGCGAGCATTAGGACTAGCTGTGTTGTGTTTTCAACGTCGCTGATTAAAAGGGTCTGGTTTAATGTTTTACTGCAGGCTACGATGGTTTGAACGTTAGATTAAAAAATAGTGGCGAATAGTGAAAGACGGGCGAATAGTGAAAGACGGGCGAATAGTGAAAGATGGGCGAATAGTGAAAGATGGGCGAATAGTGAAAGATGGGCGAATAGTGAAAGATGGGTGAATAGTGAAAGATGGGCGAATAGTGAAAGATGGGCGAATAGTGAAAGATGGGCGAATAGTGAATGAGGGACGAATAGTGAAACATTCGGTAGCATAGTGAAAGATTGGCATATACCAAAAGATGAAGCGTATAGTAAAAGGAAAAATTGCATAGTGAGGTCAAAGAAAAAAAGAAAACATTACATTTTAGGACAAATAAAGTATGACAACAGCTGCTGTTTAGGTTATAGGTTGCTTTTATCTTCTAGATTCGAAAATTCGGACAAAACTTTTTGGAAGTGTGATTGTCATTACTGTAATGTGAGATATGTATTAAGGTACTTATGTTCTTAAATTACTTTAATTCCAGAAGAAAGAAAAAAAGAAAAAAAGAAACTTTTGAAAAAAAAAAAAGTTATATGAGTTTCGGTTTGTTACTTTTTAAATTCTTTTTTTTTAATCCAAACAGAACACCGTCAGACCTGAATTTTGGATGCCATTTAAACTTCAAAAAGCATTATATTTTCGTCGCAGATTTCAAACCAAATACATCCCCATAAAAATACTCTATCGATCTATTTTCCTAAGCTAATCCCTAAAAGCACCGAACCATACCCAATCGATCATAATAAAAACCGATACTTAATACAGCCAGTTAGAAGGTTTTTGTCATAGAGACGAGAGATTCGACATGAAACGGATCATGCGCAGAACCGATCCCCCAAATAGCCGAGTTTAGAATGTATAGCTCTACAGTATCGATGTTTTACAATACGATATCACAGTAAGCCACTGAAGTATCGAATCCATGTTACACGGAATCGATCCCAAGATATCATGTAGTGCATACTACACTCACACACTCACACACTAACACACTCACACACTCACTACCCGCACATTCTCACTACCATCAGACCCTCACTACCCTCACATTATCACTACCCTCACACACCCACTACCCGCACATTCACACTACCATAACACTCACTACCACCACATTCTCGCTAGCCTCTCTACCCTACCTGCCCACACACCGTTACCCCACTCACGCACTCATTCGCCTTATTCTCTCACTACCCTCACTCACTACCCTCACACATCGTTACTACCCTCATATTCTCACTACCCTCACTCACTAACCTCACTCACTCCCCACACATCGTTACTACCCTCATATTCTCACTACCCTCACTCACTACCCTCACTTACTCCCCTCACTCACTATCCTCACTCACTCCCCACACATCGTTACTACCCTCACACTCACTACCCTCACTCACTACCCTCACACTCACTACCCTCACTCACTACCCTCACTCACTAACCTCACTCACTCCCCACACATCGTTACTACCCTCATATTCTCACTACCCTCACACTCACTACCCTCACTCACTACCCTCATACTAAATACCCTCACACTCACTACCCTCACTCACTACCCTCACACTAAATACCCTCACATTCACTAACCTCACTCACTCCCCACACATCGTTACCACCCTCACACTCCCACTACCCATTCCCCACAATCCACTCACCCATCCCATGTCCGGCTCCTTTCTCTACCTCCCACCCAAAGGTCACCGCTCACTCCCTCCCACGCCGCCCCCATCCCCTAAACCTACCTCACCTCACCTCCTCTCCTTAAACTCACCTCAGACAGGTAGACAACAGATCTCAGCGCTCACCTTTATCACGTGCAGGCGTCCAGCTGGTGGACACAATGTAAACTTTGGTCTCGTCTGGCACCCCCAAACAAATGGCGCACCTGTAGATCAGGAACCTTCAACCTAAAATTTAACTCTGGTAACCATGGCTACCATTGTATGATAGGTGTGGGTATATCTATAGGGGCAGGTATTATAGATAAATATAATTTATACACACACAATTATAAATATATGTATACTAGGCATACTGCCTAGCTTCGCTTAGGTTTTTAAAAAACATTTGAGAATTTGAATACTTAATTATTTAGCGATGGATTGGGTGTGGAGTGCTTTAATAAGTTGAATTTAAACAGTAATGCTAACTTTAGAAAAGACATGTTTTTGTTCGTCATTTATATTATGTTCGTACAGAATTTTTGGAAAGTACGCAATGTATAACTAAAATGGAATTAGAACTACACAGGTTTCATGAACAGTATATCTCATAGTTTATATTACATTGCCTTTTGAAATTAATTAATTAATTTAATTAACATACTTAACTAAATTAACAACTTAATTTTGTACTAAAACAAATGCTATACTTCGTCATTTTCTGTTTCTGTTTAAAATAGTATACAATTATTTGAAAAATAATAATTTTAAAAACGTTACCTCCCTTGAAAACTGAACGTATGACGTATGTCATTGTTTACTTATATTGTTTGCTTATATAAGAAATTACGTTATATGAACATATTTAACGACTATAATGGCTGTTTATGACGGGAATAAAGTTTTTTTGTTACCCTCCATGGTCGGTCTACGACGTCACATAATATTAAGGGGATCGTTCGTCAATTTATTTATATATATATATATCTCGTATAAGGAGAATTTCACTCAAGATCATCTTTTAGCCCTCGTCGAGGGCTTTGAGTCTGACCAACAGTTTTTCCATACGGCCTAGTCATCTTTAGTAGTGTATGCAAAAACGTAGCATGATGTACAGACATTAAGTAACCTAAAAATTGTGTTAAAATTTCCCTGTTTTTCCCATAAAATACATAGATTATATAGGGAAATACAACTGGTCAGTTTTGACCGCTTTACGAAGTTTTCCCAGATATGCCGAGTTTTTTGTGACACCCCTAGGTGTTCTTCTACCACCTCACAAAATATCAAGGGGGGTCGTCGGAGGAATTTTTTTTTCGTAATAGAGCTCATATAAAGAGAATTTCACTCGCGGTCACATTTTAGCCCTCGTCGAGGGCTTTGAGTGAAACCGACAGTTTTCCCTAAAGGTCAAGCCATTGACCTAGGAGCATGCAAAAAATTAGCCAGATATACTGAGCTTAAGTACCCTAAAGTCTGCGTTGAAATGACCCTCTGTTTTTCCCATAAAATACAAAGATTATATAGGGAAATACAACTGGTCAGTTTTGACCGCTTTACGAAGTTTTCCCAGATATGCCGAGTTTTTTGTGACACCCCAAGGTGTTCTCCTACCACCTCAGAAAATTTCAAGGGGGGTCGTCGGAGGAATTTTTTTTTCGTAATAGAGCTCATATAAAGAGAATTTCACTCGCGGTCACTTTTTAGCCCTCGTCGAGGGCTTTGAGTGAAACCGACAGTTTTCCCTAAAGGTCAACCCATTGACCTAGGAGCATGCAAAAAATTAGCCAGATATACTGAGCTTAAGTACCCTAAAGTCTGCGTTGAAATGACCCTCTGTTTTTCCCATAAAATACAAAGATTATATAGGGAAATACAACTGGTCAGTTTTGACCGCTTTACGAAGTTTTCCCAGATATGCCGAGTTTTTTGTGACACCCCTAGGTGTTCTTCTACCACCTCACAAAATATCAAGGGGGGTCGTCGGAGGAATTTTTTTTTTCGTAATAGAGCTCATATAAAGAGAATTTCACTGGCGGTCACATTTTAGCCCTCGTCGAGGGCTTTGAGTGAAACCGACAGTTTTCCCTAAAGGTCAAGCCATTGACCTAGGAGCATGCAAAAAATTAGCCAGATATACTGAGCTTAAGTACCCTAAAGTCTGCGTTGAAATGACCCTCTGTTTTTCCCATAAAATACAAAGATTATATAGGGAAATACAACTGGTCAGTTTTGACCGCTTTACGAAGTTTTCCCAGATATGCCGAGTTTTTTGTGACACCCCAAGGTGTTCTCCTACCACCTCAGAAAATTTCAAGGGGGGTCGTCGGAGGAATTTTTTTTTCGTAATAGAGCTCATATAAAGAGAATTTCACTCGCGGTCACTTTTTAGCCCTCGTCGATTGCTTTGAGTGAAACCGACAGTTTTCCCTAAAGGACAACCCAT
This sequence comes from Physella acuta, assembly GCF_028476545.2. Lineage (NCBI taxonomy): Eukaryota > Metazoa > Mollusca > Gastropoda > Physidae > Physella > Physella acuta. The sequence goes on along the minus strand of NW_026732735.1, from coordinate 2,304 downwards.
TGACCTAGGAGCATGCAAAAAATTAGCCAGATATACTGAGCTTAAGTACCCTAAAGTCTGCGTTGAAATGACCCTCTGTTTTTCCCATAAAATACAAAGATTATATAGGGAAATACAACTGGTCAGTTTTGACCGCTTTACGAAGTTTTCCCAGATATGCCGAGTTTTTTGTGACACCCCTAGGTGTTCTTCTACCACCTCACAAAATATCAAGGGGGGTCGTCGGAGGAATTTTTTTTTCGTAATAGAGCTCATATAAAGAGAATTTCACTCGCGGTCACATTTTAGCCCTCGTCGAGGGCTTTGAGTGAAACCGACAGTTTTCCCTAAAGGTCAACCCATTGACCTAGGAGCATGCAAAAAATTAGCCAGATATACTGAGCTTAAGTACCCTAAAGTCTGCGTTGAAATGACCCTCTGTTTTTCCCATAAAATACAAAGATTATATAGGGAAATACAACTGGTCAGTTTTGACCGCTTTACGAAGTTTTCCCAGATATGCCGAGTTTTTTGTGACACCCCTAGGTGTTCTTCTACCACCTCACAAAATATCAAGGGGGGTCGTCGGAGGAATTTTTTTTTCGTAATAGAGCTCATATAAAGAGAATTTCACTCGCGGTCACATTTTAGCCCTCGTCGAGGGCTTTGAGTGAAACCGACAGTTTTCCCTAAAGGTCAACCCATTGACCTAGGAGCATGCAAAAAATTAGCCAGATATACTGAGCTTAAGTACCCTAAAGTCTGCGTTGAAATGACCCTCTGTTTTTCCCATAAAATACAAAGATTATATAGGGAAATACAACTGGTCAGTTTTGACCGCTTTACGAAGTTTTCCCAGAAATGCCGAGTTTTTTGTGACACCCCAAGGTGTTCTCCTACCACCTCAGAAAATTTCAAGGGGGGTCGTCGGAGGAATTTTTTTTTCGTAATAGAGCTCATATAAAGAGAATTTCACTCGCGGTCACTTTTTAGCCCTCGTCGAGTGCTTTGAGTGTAACCGACAGTTTTCCCTAAAGGTCAAGCCATTTACCTATAAGCATGCCAAAACTGAGCCACATGTAAAGAGAGTAAGTGCCATAAAATCCGTTTTGAAATGACCCTCTGTTTTCCCCATAAAATACAAAGATTATATAGGGAAATACGACTGGTCAGTTTTGACCCATTTCCCGATTTTTCCCGGACATGGCGAGTTTTTTGTGACACCCCAAGGCGTTCTCCTACCACCTCACAAAATATCAAGGGGGGTCGTCGGAGGAAATTTTTTTTCGTAATAGAGCTCATATAAAGAGAATTTCACTCGCGGTCACTTTTTAGCCCTCGTCGAAGGCTTTGAGTAAGACCGACAGGTCTGCCCTACGGTCAAGCCATTTACCTATAAACATGCCAAAAATTAGCCAGATGTAAACAGGGTAAGTGCCCTAAAATCCGTTTTGAAATGACCCTCTGTTTTTCCCATAAAATACAAAGATTATATAGGGAAATACGACTGGTCAGTTTTGACCCATTTCCCGATTTTTCCCGGACATGGCGAGTTTTTTGTGACACCCCAAGGTGTTCTCCTACCACCTCACAAAATTTCAAGGGGGGTCGTCGGAGGAAATTTTTTTTCGTAATATAGCCCATATAAGGCGCCGGTCAGTCGAGGTCAGTTTTGACCCCTTCTCCGTAGACTTTTCGGCCAACCGTCACCGGCCTTCGTGTTCTATTGCCCGAAGGCACCATCGTGCCAAATTTGACGCGCCTGCGGCGCCGGGAAGTGCCCTATCGGGCACTTGACCACTTTGCTTTATATATATAGATATATATATATATATATATATATATATATATATATATATATATATATATATATATATATATATATATATATATATATATATATATATATATATATATATATGTATATATATATATATATATATATATATATATATATATATATATATATATATATATATATAAATAAAATTTACTTAATTATATTTTAATAATATTATATTGATAAACATATATAGCCCCTAGTTATATGTACTTAAATACACACACACACAAACACACACACATATATATATATATATATATATATATATATATATATATATATATATATATATATATATATATATATATCAATACAATTATTTATTGTCATTTTTAGTTATTTTTAATTATTTACTTATATTTTTATATATTTAACTATTTATTTTTGTATTTCTATATTTGTGTATTTAGTTATTCATTATGTTTGTAGAAATTTAATTTTTGTATGTATCTATTTCTTTATACAGTTCATCATTGCAGTTT